>NC_091126.1:167675677-167860677 GCF_040183065.1 Periplaneta americana | reverse complement strand
CAAATTTACACAAATTCTAGGAATAATAAACAATACATTAAAAGCTAAATTAGTACAAAAATCTACAAGAATAAAAATATATAATACACTAGCATTACCCACCCTTTTATACGGAAGCGAGATTTGGACATTAAAGAAAAAAGACATGAACAGAATCAAAGCAACGGAAATGAAATTTTTCAGGAGAACAGCAGGATATACTCTTTTAGACCGAAAAAGGAATGAAGAAATTTTAGAACAATTAGAAGTAGAGTCAGTAGAAGAAAAAATCACCAGATACAAATTCAATTGGCTAGATCATGTAAGAAGAATGGAAAATTCAAGAATCCCAAAAATTATGATGCAATATAAACCTAGAGGACATCGTCGACCAGGAAGACCGTTAAGAAGACTGCTAGATGGGGCCGAAACAGGTCTACAGAGGCCTAATTCGTGAAGGATAATGATGATGATGATAAATTAAAATAAAATATCGCAGTAAAATCAGGAATTCTACCAAGAAATTACACTCTGGTCCACAAGTGAAGTTGTTGACCAAGAAGAGCAAGATTACTAAAGAAATAGATAGCGTATTGTAATTTTTTTTAAATTTCTGACATTTGCTTACATAAATATTGTTTCAGAACCAATTGTTTTAGTTTATTTTATGCTCATTACTCTTTCACAACCCCAAACTATAACCATTACCCCAAACGAAATAATTAATGATGCCCATTTTTTCAAGAAAATACAAAAAAATGTAAAGATATATTTTGCTCCATGCAGAAAGGACTTCAGTCCAGCACACAAAACAATTTTTTTGGTCATTTAAAAAACTTCAAAGTCGTTGCAACTCTGTAAGAGCATTCTTGCTAGGTCAATAAATAACCGTGATTTTTTTCATAAGCTTCGAACTCATAATATAGTGCACAGAGTTTTTTTTTTTAGTTTTCTCGAAACTAGGTCCAATGGACTGAAGCCCTTTCTGCATGGGGCGATTCAATAATAATAATAATAATAATAATAATAATAATAATAATAATAATAATAATAATAATAATAATAATAATAAGAGGGCAAATTGAATCGCTCTATAGTGAAGATAGATCGATAATTTAAAGTTCAGCAGAGCTATGTTGTGCTTCCGGGTGGGTCATCCTAGAGTTCCGAGAACGCTCCTCATCCTGCAGCAGCAGCATCAGCAGCAGCAGCCTTGTCGAGTGGTCGCGCTCTCCAAATGATGACTGCTGCCAGTTTGCGACTTTATTTCTCGCACGCTACATCACTCTCATATTCAAACAAAAGCCACTGTCATTTATAGCTTCACTCGCTACGCCCTCATAGCCTGAATTATCATCCCAATCATTCCAATTATCGGTCTGCAGTTAGAATTTGCGAACTGTTTAATTTATACAATGACAGTTTCAGTAAAATATCACTATATTTATGCGCATGTCCAGAACAGAAGCAATAAACATGCAATTGCAATAGCTCCCGGTCTGAGTGATATAAGAATCTCTCTAATTTAACAGAAGATACTACCAGATTCATCACAAATGGCAGTTCCAACGAAAACATATCACTTAACTACGTAGAAAGATCAACGACTCCCTTCACTGTAATTTAACGACTCTATCAAGCACAGGGTTCACCAGACGTTCTTTTAATTAGATAATTACGATTTTGATCATTTTACTTTATAAAGTTGGCCCATACTCTCTCATAGATATGACCAGTGGTTTTATTCTGGTGGCACCTTTTTGTTATACAGGGACATCATTTTATTATTACTAACATTTCTAATATTAACCTGGCTATATATTTGGATTAACGGTTGAAACACCGTTTGCTACCTCCTTCCACGACTGGAGTTTGATGATACTGGCGTAAAATACAAACAAATCACTTTACTAGGTATAGGAGGGAAGAAAAGTAGTTCATCCATTTACGTAAACTAGGAAATATCGCGATTTTGAGTTTGATCATTTTCATTAGGTTCTTGTTTAATCAAAATACAGTACTGTATTAACAATAAGTGTTTTTACACACGAACTGAGCTATCCATTCGACGTATTCATTATGCAGTTTACAACTTATAATACTGTCTACAGCACATTAGCGTACAATATAGAGAATGAAATTAAATTGAAAAATAATTACAATATTTAAACATATTTTTTTCAATGGTGGCCGTTCATTTCGATACAGGGTTCAGTTCTTTTGTGCATATTTTATCGCACTATAGACTATTGCACCTAATTCCAATTACCAGTTTCGTCCTTCGTACTAGTAACTCATGTTGAAAAAATTCTGTATCTGCTCTATAAAAGAGAATCTTACGTACTGTAAATTCAATCTTCACTTCTGCCCGATCCGAAAAGATAAAAATACTCAGACATGCTATCTACTGTCCGTTCAAGTAATTATATCGCAGGGTCGTAGAAAAGGGAGGAAATCATGTGACAGTTAATTACTTAACAAGGCCTCTTTATTTAAGTTACTGTATTTTAAACAGTTGTGTAATATTACATAAACGTCCAATTCCTAACAGAAATTAATGTTTTTAGAAAAGCGCTAAGACAGCCCAGCCACTAGCCTTTACAGAGGGCCGAGCAGAAGCGGGTGGGGGAAACCGGGATGCGACGTAAGTAAATGGACGACAGTACCTGTGCGAAAATATGATTCAATATTGAAAGCTCTTTAGTCACTGGAAAACGCGAACATATTTCTGGAACGTACTATACTCACCAACTCAGTACTGTTCACTATGAACGTAAGGCGACTTTGACTGCATACGCGGCCTTGGTTCCGTGTGTAGGACGGTTGCAAGTTTACTACTAGAAGGGGTGGGAGTGAAGTATATTCAAAAACTCAGGTACAATAAAAACTGAAGTAAAAATTAAATGATGTCCCTGTATTTTTCATCACGGAACCGAGATATGTCCGAATTACGTGGTGACAATATATTTCGTGGCTTCTCTCAACTCAACTTCATTCTCTCTCCATTGATGGCTGGTTAGCGCCCTGAGGAACCTGCTTCTTATTAGAATTGGATACTTTACAGTAGAAAGGTGCAAAGTGCCAAATTTATGAAGAGTATTTTATTAATAAATTACTTTTGATTATGAACAAATATTTTCAAATCCTTTTCTTTCTCATTGCCCTCCTCCACGATCGACGTAAAATGAAATTTTATACAACTTCAAGGACTACATTCTTACTTGCTTTCGGCATGAGAGTCAACAATAGTAACAGAATGTAGAATATTCTGTATGTATTTCCTGATAAAATCTACCTTCGCCACACTTTTTTGTCAGCTTATTGGGTCACTATGACCACCGATTGAAGGTCAGTTTCGTTAGAAAAGAAAATATATGCAGTAGGAAAGAAAAAAAAAATATTTTATATGCAAGATTGCTGGGTTAATAGTACATTATACAACGAGCCTATAATGGTAATTTTCATACGAGAATCTTAATTACCATTATAGGCAAGTTTCATATGACTTTTTATGTTCGACCATATTTCTAACTTGAAATTATTCATAAGTATTCATGTTATTCTTA
This sequence comes from Periplaneta americana, assembly GCF_040183065.1. NCBI lineage: Eukaryota > Metazoa > Arthropoda > Insecta > Blattodea > Blattidae > Periplaneta > Periplaneta americana. Next base: position 167,857,132 of record NC_091126.1, on the reverse strand, counting down.
TCTGACTGGGGAGCGGAACTGACCTTGTGCAGTATCTCGTAAATTGTGAGATGTGCGCAGACGTGAAAGTATTGATTTTTTCCGGGAAACAAATGTCATTGACCTTGATATAATCTAGAGAGTAAAATAAACATTAATCTTGATATAACCTTGAAATTGATTTATACATTGAAAAACGAGATGACAAATTGAACTTATTCGAATATTATTTACAATTAACGCTAATTATTATAGTAACAGAACATAACCTTCTGCGACAGTATTGGATTTTCAGCCTCCGTGACGTTTCGCTAGTTGTCTTTCGATTGCATATCCGAGAATAATCGATACTTGCGCTTTCATATTGCTACAATGGTGTTTTATGATTGTTGGAACACCTGAACTTTAATGAATAGGTGTAGGGGTGAGTTGCGTATTTTGTACCGTTGCCTAAATTGTACCACCGTCTTGAAAATTAGTTCCTTGATAGGTGTTGTCATCTACGTCAAACATTGTGAACTACATCTATAAATATGCCATTTTATGGGAGACGAAGCCTGAGGGTTGTGTTGTGCAGACGTGAAGTGAAAAAAATTTTTTGAGGTAGTTTCAATCTAGTTTTTGCGCTACATGGCTACAGCAATTACTTCCGAAAGGTAAGTGGAAGTCCACAATGCTATATATTATTTAAAACTACATTTATATATTGTAATTGTCATTAAGTTACAGATTTCTGTTAGAAACCGTTAAGCAGCAATAATTTAACAAAGAAAATATGGCGAGGTTGCGTATTTTGTACAGGCTTCAGTTTCCTATAATGTACCGGTACAATATAGGAACTTTCATTGCAAATGTTTGAATAAATTATAGTGACGTATGAATAAAAACATAATTGCCTAATTTAAATCAGCAATTATAATTTATTAACTTCTAATCATTTCAATATTAATATAATGCTGTAATTTTTATTTTTAGGAAATAAAACCCATTCAATTCTGAATTTAAAATAGTCATGTCAGATGTTCATTACCAATAATAAAAATTACTGTGACATAAAAATAGCTTAAAAACACTAAATTATGCATTTAGAATTTAATCGAATAATTTCCACATTTCATGTTCTGGTGTTTTTAAGTTTCTTCCTTTGTAACAAATTATAATTGCATTTTACATTAATTCCAGAATGGGAAAGAAGCTTCAATACGGGACATGGTCACAGGATGCACTAAGTCTTGCTGTTGCTGCATATATGAATGGCGATCATGGAATAAATGAATGTGCCCGAATGTACAATGTGCCTAAGCCTACAATACTAAAACATACGAATAACAAAAAGGAAGGCGAGTATTGCTGTTGCTTGATGGACACACCATCCACACCAAGAACTTAGATCCCCTGATGTATGTGGTACAATTTAGGAACCCAATGGTACAATTTAGGAAACCAGTTGCCTAATTTGTACTCATTGCAGACATTTATAAAACTGAACGTAATGGCTTTATGTTAACTTGAAGTAAACTTTTCTTTTCAGGAAAATCCCCCCAACATACTAGGAATTAAGATGTCGCTATTGAAATAATTCAAACTTTGTCAGTTAAAATGAGAAAAAATAAAATGTTTAAAATGGTACAAATTAGGCAACTCTCCCCTACTTTAATGAGGTCCATTAAAGGGCTGCTACCAGATGTATAATTACTACATTTCGGCATGGTCGAGCATAAAATATATTACTGTTGTAAAGGACGTCGTTATAAAGTTAAAAGAAAAATAATGATATTTCATTCACATCCAACCACTAATTATAATTGTTTCCTCATCCCAATCTAGATTTGTAGCTGAGTTTTATGAAAACTTCCTCAAAATAGGAGAATTTTATGTGACCAATTTAATAGCCTTCACAGCGCTCTCATGCTTTGAGCTTTGCAAAGTAGGAAGAACCACAAGCCCCGGTCTGGAATTGAACGTGAAACAGACGAGACGGGTGTTGGCTTGTTCTAATGACATATGAAGTGAAACACAGCTCCTCTACATGTAACTGACGAAACCCAGAATTTAGCGTTGTACAAGTTTGTCTTGTAAAACTGTGGTAAGAAATGGCATAGGGAGTGGGGAAGCAAAGATATATATACACGGCATATATATACAGTACACAATTATTAAGGATTGGAGACAAATGAGTACTACTGTATATCTTGGTACTACGCGTCACGCGAAGAGTATTAGGATCATAGGAAAGGAGGGAGAGAGAGACAAAGTTTAGTACAGCTACACCCCTCGCAACCCCTTCCGTCCCATCAACCCCACATCTGGTGTTCCCTTCTAAGATTAATGGAGGGTTTTAATTGCGTCTTCTTCTTGTCTGTGCTCCACCCCCTCGAGACCCCCCCTACCCATCGCCCCGCTACAATGAAGCCGAAACCTTCTGCAGAAGCCACCAGCAACTTCTCTCCGAAACGCGTGCAAATGAGGGCTCGCGGTCACAGTATTGCATAGAATGCCAGGACACTTGGCCGATACAAAGAATAATTCAATCGGTTTTATAAGGAGCATTGAAAGTCAAATTTTATAAAAATGTACAGGGACATCATTTTATTTTTACTTCAATTTTTATTGTACCTGAGTTTTTTAATGTACTTCACTCCCACCCCCTCTACTACTAAACTTCCAATGGTTCTCCACACAGAACCCAGGCCGCGTATGCAGTACTGAGTTAGTGAGTATAGTACGTTCCAGAAATATGTTCGCGTTTTCCAGTGACGAAAGAGCTTTCAATAATGAATCATATTTTCGCACAGGTACTGTCGTCCGTTTGCCTACGTCGCATCCCGGTTTCCCCCACCTGCTTCTGTTCGTCCCTCTAAAGTCTAGTAGCTGGGCTGTCTTAGCTCTTTTCTGAGAATATTAATTTCTGTTACGACTTGGACGTCTACGTAATATTATACAACTGTTTAAAATAACTTAACTAAAAGGGTCTTGTTAAGTAATTAACTGTCACGTGATATCCCCCCCTTTCTACGACCCTGCGACAAAACCACTTGAACGGACAGTAGATAGCATATCTGAGTAATTTTATCTTTTCGGATCGGGTTGAAGTGAAGATTAAATTTACAGTACGTAAGGTACTCTTTTATAGAGTAGGTATAGAATTATTTCAACGTGAGTTATTCGTACGAAGGACGAAACTGGTAATTGGAATTAGATGCAATAGTCTATAGTGCAATAATATGCACAAAAGAACTGAAGCCTGTATCGAAATGAACGGCCACCATTTTCAAAAATGTGTTTAAATATCCATGTTATAATTAGTTTTCAATTTAACTTCATTCTCTATATTGTACGCTAATGTGCTGTAGACAGTAGGAATATACACTGCATAATGAATACGTTCGAATGGATAGCTCAGTTCGTGAGTAAAAACACTTATTCTTAATACAGTACTGTATTAAGATTAAACAAAAACCTAATGAAAATTATCAAACTCAAAATTGCGATATTTCCTAGTTTACGTAAATGGATGAACTACTTTTCTTCCCTCCTATACCTATTAAAGTGATTTGTATTTTACGCCAGTATCATCGAACTCCAGTTTTGGAAGGGGGAGCAAGCGGTGTTTCCGGTTCCAGACCTTTAATCCAAAGATATAGACAGGTTAATATTAAAAATGTTAGTAAAAATAAAATGATGTCCCTGTACCATTCGCCATCCAGGTATTAGACCAGACCAGACTGGGGAGATTAAAAGAAATGCATTGCGCACCAAAAAGGTAACTTGCGTGTAGGGTGGGAGGCGATTTAAAAAAAAAAGAACGAAGCAGCGGCAGATTGTAGAGTTTTGCTGATGAGAGTTTATGTATCTGGTTACTAAGATGGCCATAAATAGAATAAAGTTACACTATGAAACATTTCACTGCATTAGTAACAAGATATATTAAAAACCTAATGCTCGTTCGAAAATAAAACGTATTGAATGTCGTGAATTAAGTTACAAATCGTTATGAAATCAATGAGTGCACACTAGTTCGGTCCCATCAGGTACACATCTGAAATATACAGTAATAATTCGGTTCGGGGTTCAGAAAGGACCAGTTCTAATTCTGTCCGAACTTTGCAAATATAGGCAAGTCATACAGGGTGTTTCCGAGGCGGTGTTACAAACTTTCAGGGATGGTGGCGAAGGGCACATGTATCAATTTGAGATCAGGAACCATGGCCCGGAAATGAACTAAGGAGAGGACACGCTCTGTATATCACCGAATTAAATCAGATTTTGTGACATGAAAGTACAAGACACACTGTTTAAAGTCATACCAGGTATGGGTGACCAATGACCCCTCGTTTTGGAAATATTGGCTATTGTTTGTGACATACTTCCGTTACGTGCCTAATAGGGAAGCATTAGACTGTGTAAGGGCGTAGCTCATGTGGTTGGATGCTGAGTTGTCATCCAGGCAACCCGAGTTCAGTTCCTAATGACTTCTCATTTTTAAAGCTTGATATTATTATTATTATTATTATTATTATTATTATTATTATTATCATTATTATTATTATTATTATTATTATTATTATTATTATTATTATTATTATTATTTTAATTCACTTTCAGTTGCCAGTTCCTATATTCAAAGCCATGTTGAGATATGCGTGGTATGCATTAAAATTGATAAACGAACGAGAAGTGTTTGTGAATGTGAAGGATATCTGTTTCGCAGCAGAAGTGCGGAAAAATGTGTGTGACTGTGGACAACCTTCTTTCGTTTGCTGTGCATGGTGCAGTAAATATGTATGTTTTGTGTGTTTTTATGACATCATAATGAATCGGGTACAACATGAAATGGAATATCTGCTACAGAAATAGAACAGACGCCAGTGACACATCTTACCTTCCTACGTGAGCAGTATTTGAATGTTTATCCTTTGCAATACAATGTTAGTTAATTAGTAATTTGTTTAAAACACGATGAAGCATCCAATACATTGAGAAATATGATATAGGTATGTAAATAGATAACTGTGATCACAATATTAATCATTATTAAAAGAAAAAAATATAGAACCAGTTAAGATTCGAACTCAGGTTACCTGGATAACAACTCAGCATCCAACCATATGGGCTACGCTGTTACACAGGCTGTGAGCGTATTCCGAATCTCACCGGTGAGCAATCCGATGGCACCACGGTGTTCCGAATTCCACCGATGACGTCATTGATGCTCCACCGGTGTCGCACCGATGCCATCAACTTGTAGAGGTGGTGGCTGTCTCCTTCAGCCGCCATCAGTGAATCTGATTGGTTCTTGTATAGGGCGGGAATTAGCAGACGAATGACATCGTGCACTGTTGTGTCATGGCGGTGTGTTCTGCTTTAGTTCTGCTGTATTGTTTGTAATGAACACAACTTAAAAACATATGTTAATGGCTTATGAGCGAACATGTCAACGGACCAGTTATTACTACTGGTTCAAGAAATAAGTTGTTTATCATCTCTTTTCTTTGAACGAGATGTCAGTACGGAAATTTCGCAAAATTTTGCTATCGTAGCACAGATGACCACTTACACAGTCGCCATGAAAGCATCGATCCTTCCAGCAGTTTTCTTTCATATTTCGTTACAACGTGACATCATTGATGCCATCGGACCGGTGAGATTCGGAATACACTGTAATGCTTCCGTATTGAGCACCTAACGGAAGTATGTCACAAAAAATAGCCAATATTTTCTAAACGAGGGGTCATTGGTCACCCATATCAGGTATGACTTTAAACAGTACATCTTGTACTTTCATTTCACACAATCTTATTCCATTCGGTGATATACAGAGCGTGTCCTCTTCTTGTGAGTCGAATAATGTGCTCGCGAGTCACATTTTCGCCACAACTGCAGTAGAGATACCCGGCATCGGAACGCATTTTGTAAACAATGTATATATAAATTATTTACTCCCCTGATACCAATACATTTCTCTAGCCCTAATAATCACGCATAGTTTCCCTCGGAAACTACCTTAATAGGGCTGTACTTTTTCATTTTTTACTTTATGCTCGACCATGCCGAAATGTAGTAATTATACACCAGGTAGCAGTTCTTTAATGCATGTCATTAAAGTACACCTACTCATTAAAGTACAGGTGTTCAGCCAATGACAACTCAGCTTACAGGTGTTCAGCCAATGACAAGTCAGCTTTGTACCGTTATAAAACCGCAAGTATCGATTATTCTCGGATATGCAATCGAAAGAGAATTAGCGAAAAGTCACGGAGGCTGGAAATCCAATACTGTCGCAGAAGGTTATGTTCTGTTACTATAATAATTAGCGTTAATTGTAAATATAATATTCAAATAAATTCAATTTGTCATCTCGTTTTTCAATGTCGAATTCAATAATCAAGGTTATATCAAGTTTAACGGAATTACATCAAGGTCAATGACATTATTGTTTCTCGGAAAAAATCAATACTTTCGCGTCTGCGCACATCTCACAATTCACGACCTAGAACAAGGTCACTTCCGATCTTGTCAGATACAAATAAAATGTATACGATACATCTGAATAATTTCAAGTTAGAAATATGGTCGAGCATAAAAAGTCGTATGAAACTATTAATACTATTATTTCATGTAATAAAAAATTCTGAGACAATCTCTGGCTTTTATTTGGACTAAATCTGTCCCATTTTGCTTATTTCAAACACAGGCGCATTAATCCCTTAGTAAATCTCTTGTATTTCATATACATAACTCTCAGATAAATTGGAATTTATTCGGGAGTAATAAATATGTACAAAATCTGTACACCATTCTAAGAGAAATTGTTTCATTAACAGACTGTGAGATAAAAACGAATTTTTGTATTAGAGATACAAGAAAAATGTATTTCCATGGAAGCATTGAAACGAATTTTTTTCGGAATCACAATGGGTTCGCTTCATGTTTCTTATAATGAGAAAGTAAAAATATTTGCTTTACAAATCAGCCTGCACTTCCAGACTCTGAATAACTTAACAGCAGAGAGAGATAGATGAAACTCAAATTGAGCTGCAGCTGGTATTGATTATATCCATCCCCCAGCATGCTTAATCCCGGTAATATACTGTATTTTCTTTCACAATCTCCCCTTTCGGAAGAAAATAATTAGGTAGCCATTGGTTGAGGATCTGCAAGGGTGGGAGGAAGCAAGGCGATCCGACAGGCAGCAGGCAGAAGGAATGCCCTCCAGTCCTCCGCCGCAGAAAAAACCTGAAATGTCCAACTCGTTGTCAGGTCTCATCTTACAGATCAAGAGCAAGCCTTTTACAAGACGTGGGCGGTTCTATATCGAGGAGACTCCATTCATTGCTAGGCATCCCTACTCAGTAGAAATTTAAATAAACAGTGTCATAAAAATGACACAAATTTTCCACTATACATTTTATGTAGAGCTGGGGACGGAGCGAGTAGAACTGTTGAGTTACTCGATTCTATCGGTTTATGTGCTTGGCAGCGGAGCACCGAAGTTCCTCGGTTAACCGTAGCCGTTACCGGTCAGTTCAAAGATTCAGAGTTCAAGTGTTTTATTTAATTCTAGCAGACAACAACGTAGGTACTGTTGTATTTAAATGTTTTCTGCTGCAGGACAAATTATTTCCTTATCCCCAAGGTGGGCTGAAAGGCCTCTAGTATTGAAGAGGAGTTCATCCTATTATATGACCTGTCAAGCGGACCTAATGAACACTGACAGTCTGAACATATTACTGTAAAGAATAATAATAATAATAATAATAATAATAATAATAATAATAATAATAATTACTGATAATAATAATATATTCTATATATTATTATTATTATTATTATTATTATCATCATCATCATCATCATCATATTAGAGTGTTTGATTAATATTAAAATATGTCAACAAAGGAAGTGCATTATATTTTTCTTCTACTTGCGTTTATTGGATTTGTGTTACCTCATCAGTCATCATGTTATTTGTATTTATTTCTACGAATTATGTTGCCTAATTACTTTAATTTATCAATAATATTACTCTTCACCAAAGAGGACATGGTTGTATTGAAGGTTAGTAATGTTATAATAGTACATTATGCAACGAGCCTATAATGATAATAGTTAAGACGCAAGTATGGATATTTATGAAACGAGCGCAAGCGAGTTTCATAATATTCATACGAGCGTCTTAATTACCATTATAGGCAAGTTTCATACGACTTTTTATTATCGACCATATTTCTAACTTGAAATTATTCAGATGTATACATTTAATTTGTATCTGACAAGATCGGAAGTGACCTTGTTCTAGGTCGTGAATTGTGAGATGTGCGCAGACGCGAAAGTATTGATTTTTTCCGAGGAACAATAATGTCATTGACCTTGATGCAATCCCGTTAAACTTGATATAACCTTGATTATTGAATTCGACATTGAAAAACGAGATGACAAATTGAATTTATTTGAATATTATTTACAATTAACGCTAATTATTATAGTAACAGAACATAACCTTCTGCGACAGTATTGGATTTCCAGCCTCCGTGACTTTTCGCTAATTCTCTTTCGATTGCATATCCGAGAATAATAGATACTTGCGGTTTTATAACAGTACAAAGCTGACTTGTCATTGGCCGAACACCTGTAAGCTGGGTTGTCATTGGCTGAACACCTGTACTTTAATGAGTACGTGTACTTTAATGACATGCATTAAAGGACTGCTACCAGGTATATAATTACTACATTTCGGCAAGGTCGAGCATAAAATAAATAAACATTATGTTCTTCAGTTTAAGATTTCACGTTTTATTGATTATTTTATCTACTTTCCGTAGTAGTAAATAATTCTGTGTGTTATTTTTAAGTGTTTTAGGCAGAGCTTCTGGAGCTCGTTTCTATCTTCTTGTTTACTTAGCTGCAGCGTTTAACGTTTACTTCAGAGATTAATTTATTACCTGTTAGTATTATAAATTATTTTATCAATTTTATTTCGACTGTCATATATAACAACACTGAAAGTTAAATAGGCCTTTCATACAAAATAATTCCGCAAATATTTGTAATCACGCAAATGAAATTTGCAACAGCCATTTTGCAATGAAGTGAAGCACATTTTTCTCGTCAATTGGCAAAGCGAAAGCGCTTTACTACAACGCTTTTAAACCACGCTTGGTTTTACTTTTAAAGTACGATCTAAAATCGACTCAATCTATCTAAATTTTAAATCTGCCGCCACAAATTTGTACTCGGTACTGTACTCGGTTCAACCGAGTAATGACGTCACAGTAACTGCTCCGAACCTAACCGCTCCGTCCCCAGCTCTAATTTTATGCATTGTCATGTTATAGGGATATCCTAAACTAGCACCAACAGATAACGGGCATGTACTTTGAGGGATGCGCTTTGCGTGTGCATTTGTTTTCCGGTATATAAACATTGACGATTTACGTAGTGTATTAGTACATTTAATACTCTTAAAAACAATTCAAAATGCCAAATTTTTGTTGTGTTCCTACGTGTAAAAACGAGGGAAAGCTTTTTGTCTTCATTCAGGTCCAGAAATATTCTGAATATATGGTTTAAGCCTTAAAAAATTTAACTAATCAACAGTTCTCACAATATCCGCCAGATGTCGGCCTGGGTAGCTTAGTCGTTATAGCGCTGGCCTTCTGTGGTCGAGGTTGCGGGTTCGATCCCGGCCCAGGTCGATGGCATTTTAAGTGTGTTTAAATGCGGCTGACTTATATCAGTAGATTTACTGGCATGTAAAAGAACTCCTGTGGGACAACACATTAACAACATTTTAATCATTACCGTTAAATTTTGTTATAAGACAAAGTATGTGCAAAATATTTTATATGATGAAGGATGAGTGGAACAGAGAAAAGATCTCTCCGGCACCGGGATTTGAACCCGGGTTTTCAGCTCTACGTGCTGACGCTCTATCCACTAAGCCACACCGGATTCCCATCTCGATGTCGGACTGAATCCTCTCAGTTTAAGTTCCACCTCTTGGGTTCCCTCTAGTGGCCTACCCTCATGCACTGCGTCATAGATGTATGACAGTGGCACAATGTTCATACTTGTACAGAGGTGCACTCCTTATGAGTGACTGAGTAGCCGGGATCCGACGGAGTAAGCGCCGTCTTAAATAACTAAGTCATTATGTTTCGCATATCATATATTATTACGATGTACCGAAGTACAGGGACATCATTTTATTTTTACTTCAATTTTTATTCTACCTGAGTTTTCGAATGTACTTCACTCCCATCCTTCTACTAATGAAGTTCCAACTGTCCTCTACACTCAGATCCAAGACCGCATATAGTAAACAGCACTGAGTTAGTGAGTATAGTACGTTCCAGAAATATGTTCGCGTTTTCCAGTGACGAAAGAGCTTTCAATATTGAATCATGTTTTCGCACAGGTACTGTCCGTTTGCCTACGTCGCATCCCTATTTCCCCCACCTGCTTCTGTTCGCCCCTCTGTAAAAGCAGGGCTGTCTTAGCTCTTTTCTGAAAACTTTAATTTCTGTTAGGAATTGGACGTTTACGTAATATTATACAACTGTTTAAAATAACTTAAATAAAAGGGATTCGTTAAGTAATTAACTGTCACGTGATTTCCCCCCCTTTCTACAATCCTGCGGCATAACCACTTGGACGGACAGTAGATAGCATTTCTGAGTAATTTTATCTTTTCGGATCGGGAAGAAATGAAGATTAAATTTACAGTACGTAAGGTACTCTTTTATAGAGTAGATACAAAATTATTTCAACATAAGTTACTAGTACGAAGAACGAAACTGGCAATTGGAATTAGATGCAATAGTCTATAGTTAGATAATATGCACAAAAGAACTGAGGCCTGTAACGAAATAAACGGCCACCATTTTCAAAAATATGTTTAATTATCCATGTTATTATTTTTCAATTTAACTTCATTCTCTATATTGTACGCTAATGTGCTGTAGACAGTAGAAATATACACTGCATAATGAATACGTTCGAATGGATAGCTCAGGTCGTGAGTAAAAACACTTAATCTTAATACAGTACTATATTAAGATTAAACAAAAACCTAATGAAAATTATCGAACACAAAATCGCGATATTTCCTTGTTTACGTAAATGGATGAACTACTTTTCTTCCCTCCTATATCTAGTAGAGTGATTTGTTTGTGTTATACGCCAGTATCATCGAACTACATTCGTGGAAGGGGTAGCAATCTGTGTTTCCGATTCCCTAAAGGTATAGCCAGGGTAATATTAAAAATGTTAGTAAAAATAAAATGATGTCCCTGTACATATATATATATATATATATATATATATATATATATATAAGTAGTAGGGTTTAAGAAGGGCGCGTCAGCTACTATGGCTATTTGCGCCCATATCTAAAATTCTTAATATAACAAATACATAAATAATATAATAATCTGAGTGCTAAAAGAACTAAACAGCGTTGTCACCATAAAACGAGGCACACAAATGCAGTATACATAAGGTAATTTCTGGAGAATCATAAAAGTGAGTAATTCTACCACACTAGGTGGTATTCAAAACGAACAAATAAAACACTAAAACTAAGGCCACCAGAGATAACTTGTGTATATATATATATATATATATATATATATATATATATATATATATTACCGGTTGTTCTGTATGGTTGTGAAACTTGGACTCTCACTTTGAGAGAGGAACAGAGATCAAGGGTATTTGAGAATAAGGTTCTTAGGAAATATTTTGGGCTAAAAGGAATGAAGTTACAGGAGAATGGAGAAAGTTACACAACACAGAACTGCACGCATTGTATTCTTCACCTGACATAATTAGGAACATTAAATCCAGACGTTTGAGATGGGCAGGGCATGTGGCACGTTTGGGGGGATCCAGAAATGCATACAGAGTGTTAGTTGGAAGGCCAGAGGGGAAAAAGACCTTTGGGGAGGCCGAGACGTAGATGGGAAGATAATATTAAAATGGATTTGAGGGAGGTGGGATATGATGATAGAGAATGGACTAATCTTGCTCAGGATAGGGACCAATGGCGGGCTTATGTGAGGGCGGCAATGAACCTCCGGGTTCCTTAAAAGCCAGTAAGTAAGTAAATAAGTAAGTAAGTAATATTATTTACAGTTAAAACATATACCTAGACAACTTTGCTTTGTACTATAATATTGTTTTGATTACTTTTATAAGGCTAAAGATACCACCAATATCAATTTCAACTGATGTCATATTCAGTGTCTTTCTTTGGGATAACACTTTCTTTATGAATGATGTGTTTAATTCACTTAGTGCAATATAGTTGTAATTATTATGCAATTTGTGTGAATATTCCTTCTTTACTCTTTATTATGTTATACTTATACTTACTTACTTATAAATGGCTTTTAAGGAAACCCAAGGTTCATTGCCGCCCTCACATAAGCCCGCCATCGGTCCCTATCCTGTGCAAGATTAATCCAGTCACTATCATCACACCCCACCTCCCTCAAATCCATTTTAATATTATTCTCCCATCTACGTCTCGGCCTCCCTAAAGGTCTTTTTCCCTCCGGTCTCCAAACTAACACTCCATATGAATTTCTGGACTCGCCCATACGTGCTACATGCCCCGCCCATCTCAAACGTCTGGATTTTGAGTTCCTAATTATGTTAGGTGAAAAATACAATGCGTGCAGTTCTGTGATGTGTAACTTTCTCCATTCTCCTGTAACTTCATCCCGCTTAGCCCCAAATATTTTCCTAAGCACCTTATTCTCAAACACCCTTAACCTATGTTCCTCTCTCAGAGTGAGAGTCCAAGTTTCACAATCATACAGAAGAACTGGTAATATAACTGTTTTATAAATTCTAACTTTCAGATATATGGACAGCAGACTGGATGATAAGTGCTTCTCAACCGAATAATAACACGGATTTCTCATATTTATTCTGCGTCATTTATATTTGTTATTAACATTTAAAACACAACTCCAATATTAGGCTAAGAAATAGGTGTTAGTACTTTTGTTTTACAGACAATATAGAAAATAACAAACAGAAAGAAGCCATATAAAAATAACGACATAAAATTTCACGTTCCGTTTGAATTTTGTGCGCCACTGTTTTCTTAATCCAACTGGCTCCTAATTCCTCCTAGCATACCTAGCGCTTGATGCCCGCGCACGACGTCAAGGTCAGAAAAATGCGCTTGCTTTGACATCACTGTGCTTTGGTTTCTTTGAGACGAATGATGTAAATGAAGTGTTTTTGCTGCATTATTTAAAATAAAATTAATTAATTTTTATGCTCGACCATGCCGAAATGTAGTAATTATACGCCTGGTAGCAGACCTTTAATGCATGTCATTAAAGTACACCTACTCATTAAAGGTCAGGTCTTTCAGCCAATGACGACTCAGGATACAACTGTTCAGCCAATGACAGGTCAGCTTTCTACCGTTATAAAACCGCAAATATCGATTATTCTCGGATATGCAATCGAAAGAGAATTAGCGAAAAGTCACGGAGGCTGGAAATCCAATACTGTCGCAGAAGGTTATTTTCTGTTACTATAATAATTAGCGTTAATTGTAAATAATATTCAAATAAATTCAATTTGTCATCTCGTTTTTCAATGTCTAATTCAATTTTAATGTTATCTCTGTAGGTTCTTATGACCTAGCAAGGTCAATGTGAACATCTGTTCTTCGGAAAAAATCAATACTTTCGCGTCTGCGCACATCTCGCAACATACGGGACATTGGCCAAGGTCAGATACAAAGAAAATTAATAATATCAAGTTAGAAATATGGTCGAGCATAAAAAGTCGTATGAAACTAGCCTATAATGGTAATTAAGAAGCTCGTATGAAAATTATGAAACTCGCTTGCGCTCGTTTCATAAATATCCATACTCGCTTCTTAATTACCTTCATTATAGGCTCGTTGCATAATGTACTATTATAGTGCATAGTTTTAGTGTTTTCTTTTTTAAATCTTGGTACATATTTGGTCATTTGATAACACATGACAGGGTGCATATTTACGATAATAGTTGGAGGGGTCACTGGCTAGGCCTACCCTGTATGTGGATGTACGAAAAGTTTACAAAGCTGAAGGCGGTGGTCGTTGTTGCACAAAGTTGTTAGAGCAGGACTCATTCGCAAAGTTGCGGCTAATCAGATTGCGTGTGTAGGTGAGAGAGGTTTGCAGAGGGAACCGGGGGTCGCAGGTTGGTTTATACACAGAAAGCGCTAATAATATTCTTTCTTCCGTATCTTGTGTCTTCAGCTGCAGCCCCACAGTATGTCACTCTCACTCGAAAGTACAGTCGTTACAAAATTCGACTTCAAATGCGGGCAGAATCTCATTTTCAGACTTTATAACCTCTGGAATTACGTTAATGGCCGCCACTCCTGCTTCCCATGCCAAAGTCACCAGTTCCAATCTCTGGCTCTCTTTTACAGCGTCATTAACCGAACGCTACCGTGTAGTCCCATCAGCGCTAACCATTTCCCAGCGACGAAATACTGTAAGCTACGTAGAGGAGATCTCTTCTTCATATAACACACCTACCGTCTGTTCTGCATTTTACAAGTCTCTTTCCAATTCCTACGACACCAAGTGTGACTACAAATGTGTGTTTATTTTTTATGTAGGAAAAAAATACGAAATCAGTGTAACTGTAGTTCCTTGAATTGATATTCCAGTAGCCAACGTACTATGGTAGGAACGATCATGATTTTAAAATCAAATGTCGGAAGCAGAAAACGGATGTAGGTAAATTCTCATTTTTAAATAGAACTATAAATGATTGGAATGACCTACCTGCAGCGGTCTTTGAGGGCTGTCCTTCCTTAAGGAGATTCAAGAATAACTTAAAAAGTTGCGTATAAACTGCAAATTTTTAATTTTCTAAGGTGACATGTATTTATTTAGCCTGACGAGTTACTTCCTTGGTTTGAATTGTAAATTATTTAAAAATAGCGTGTAAGAGGGCCTTAGACTAGACTAGAAGTATGCATAAGGGTGTACTGTTTATCAGTGAAGCGAGGTGAGTCAGTGAAGTGAAGTTATGGTTTTACAGTGCAGTGAATAGTTCCGATCAGTGATAATTTATAGCGTAAATGAAACGTGTTCTATAGTGTCAGTGAAATGTGTTATAGAGTGTCAGTGAAATGCGTCATAGTGCCACTACAGTGAGTGAGATGAGAGTAAAGTGAAAGACTATTGAAATTTATGTAGGGCCTATACATATGTAGGTTGTATTGTAAAATTAGGTATTTTATTTATGTTTTTATTATTAATTGTGATTATTGTGTGAAATTGTATTGTGTATTCTTATTTTATTGTGTATTGTATAATTGTATTGTGCATTGTAAATTTTATTGTGTATTTTTTAATGTTTTTATTGTATATTGTTTATCATTTTATTTTGTATTGTTTATATTGTGTATACCACTGCCACCTGGTGCTTGCCCACTTGCAGTGTAAATAAATACACATATCTACATATCCTTCATATTTTGACATGTATGTGAAGACATGTAGCAGTTGCCTTAGTAGAAGGAGGTTAGCGCGTCATGCTGTCACTTGTAAAACATCGATACCGGGGAATTGTATTTCGTATATATAAGCCTCAAAAGTCGCCGGAATTCTAGCGACAACTGAAACGGAAATTTTATGTTAAACGTCACGACTAGTTGAATAATAGGTTTTTCAACCGATACTCCGCTGAATAGCTACTATATATATTTTTTTTCGGTCTGTCTTAACCCTCCTTCGCCTCCTACCGTTTTTTATTAGTTTTCACGTTTTAAAACGAGAGTTAGTCTCGGTATAGTGAAGCTGTAAGATAAAATTTTGAGACTTTTTAAAATTAGTTTCATATTATTTTTTAACAAATTCCACTTTTGCCTTTACTTAGCTGGTCTTAGTCTCGGCATCGTTAAGCTGTAAAATAAAATTTTGAAATTTTTTAATTAGTTTTTGTTTATTATTTATTTACAAATTTCAATGTCGCATTTTCTTAGCTAGTCTTAGTCTCGGCATCGTTAAGCTGTAAAATAAAATTTTGAATTTTTTTTAATTAGTTTTTTATTATTTCTTAACAAATTTCAATTTTGCATTTCCCTAGCTAGTCTTAGTCTCGGCATCTTTAAGCTGTAAAATAAAAATTTGAAAATTTTAAAACCAGTTTTTGTTTATTATATGTTTACAAATTTCAATTTCGCATTTTCTTAGCTAGTCTTAGTCTCGGAATCGTGAAGCTGTAAGATAAAATGTTGAAGCTTTTTTAAATTAGTGCTTTTTTATTATTTCTTAACAAATTTTAATTTTGCATTTCCTTAAGTAGTATTAGCCTCGGCATCGTGAAACTGTGAGATAAAATTGAGATTTTTAAATTGGTCTTTATTATTTCTTAACAAATTCCAGTTTGGATTTTCTTAGCTAGTCTCAGTCTCGGCATCGTGAAGCTGTAACAGAAAATTTTGAGATTTTTAAAATCAGTTTTTGTTTATTATTTTTTAACAAATTTCGATTTTCATTTTCTTAGCTAGTCTTAGTCTCGACATCGTGAAGTTGTAAGATAAAATTTGAATTGTTTTAAATTAGTTTTTTTATTATTTCTCAACAAATTTCAATTTTTATTTTATTAGCTACTCTTAGTCTCGACATCGTGAAGCTGTAAGATAAAATTTTGAGATTTTAAAATTTTATTTTGTTCATCATTTCTTAACAAATTTCAATTCTGCATTTTCTTAGCTAGTCTTAGTCTCGGCATAGTGAAGCTGTAAGATGAAATTTTGAGATTCTTATTTTTTTTTATTATTTCTTAAACTCAAATTTTGCATTTTCTTAGCTAGTCCTAGTCTCGGCATCGTGAGCTGTAAGATGAAATTTTGAGGTTATTAATTTTTTTTATTATTTCTTAACAAATTTCAATTTTGCATTTTCTTAGCTAGTTTTTATCTCGGCATCGTGAAGCTGTGAGATAAAATTTTGCGATTTTTAAATTAGTTTAAAATATATATTATTTTTTACCCAAATTCCAATTTTGCATTTCCTCAGCTAGTCTTATTCTCGGCATGGAGAAGCTGGAAGTTAAAATTTTGAAATTTTAAAAATTAGTTTTTTATTATTTTTTACCAAATTCCAATTTTGCAATTCCTTAGCTAGTCTTAGTCTCGGCATCGAGAAGCTGTAAGATAAAATTTTGAAATTTTTAAAATTAGTTTTTTATTATTTCTTAACAAATTCAAATTTTGCATTTCCTTAGTTAGTCTTAGTCTCGGCATCGTGAGGCTGTAAAATAAAATTTCGAAATCTTTCCTTTACCAGCATATAGTCTATCTTATATCTATTTGCGATAAACTGGGATATTTCGTGGTTAACATATTTCGAACAATGATCCAAATTTAGCATCATTTCGCGAGCGTGTGATGCTTAAATACGGTATTTTAGGTATCTAGAAGGGTAAATGTAATAAAGAATGCAATTATGCTAAATTTCGCGCGTATCGCTATTATCAAAAAAATTACGACCCCTAACTATAAGACATCACTAGAATTTAATAGATTTTAAACATGTTGTGGATGGCACTGACGGTGAATATAGGCCTATAGGTTGGTTATTGAATTTCTACCGAAAGTTAAGAAAGTGTGAATTAAGGTTGTATATACGTGAACGACCACAAATATTATCAGAAAATGCAGGCTCTAAATTTCTAAAATTTTATAAGAAAATGAACTCACAATTGGACAAAAATTACAAGGTACCACAACAAGACTTATTAGAACTTAAATATATGATAGAAGTATAAAAAAGGTTACTAATAATATTTTTTAGAATTAACTTTTTACTTTAAATTAAATATTTGAAAATATGGAAATTTTCACATATAATATTTCATAACTCCACAACCATTAGAGATAGAAATCTGAAGTTTAGTACACCGATTTAACATGCATTTATGCACATGGTAGACTACAATAATGCCCATTTCTTTGAAAATAAAAAATTATACATCTTGATTACACAACTTTTAACACTGTATCACTTCGGAATATGTATGATAAGAACTTTCTTGTGTTAAATATTAACCACCCCACACAACACAAACAAGCTGCATTCCGAACAATGGTACACAGACTACTCAACATACCAATGAACCAACAAGATTACAACGAAGAGCTAAACACAATCAAATACATAGCACAAGAAAACGGATACAACCCTAACATAATAGACAACATAATACGTAAGACAAAACAAAACCACAAAGAAACAGAAGAATACGACACACACACAAGGACACAAAAAATACATCACACTAACATACGAAAACAAAAACACACACAAAATTGCAACCTCATTCAAGAAATTAAATTACAGCATAGCATACAGAACAAATAACCCTCTACAAAAACATCTCAACACACAAACAACACAGACAAACAAATACAACCACACAGGCGTATACAAACTCAAATGTAACACCTGCAACAATTTCTACATAGGACAGACAGGCAGATCATTTCAAACACGTTACAAAGAACACATCACAGCCATAACAAAATTACAAAACACCTCCACATATGCAGAACACATCACAAATGCTAACCACACCTACAGAGACATCAACACAGACATGGAAATACTGCACATCCAACCAAAAAGCCAGAAACTCAACACACTAGAACAATATGAACTATACAGACACACGGAAACACAACCCAACGATATTCTCAACACACAACTCAATTTCAAAACACATACACTCTTTGACTCTACACTATGAACGCACCCACACAGGAAACAAGAGGCGCCAAGACCAACAACGACCAGTTCCGAAGATGACCGAAAATAGGTCGAAACATGTTAACAAGGTACGTTAATAATATTTAACAGAAGAAAGTTCTTATCATACATATTCCGAAGAAAAATGAGGCCACAAAACATTATGTAGTCCACACCTGTGGAGTAACGGTCAGCGCGTCTGGCCGCGAAACCAGGTGGCCCGGGTTCGATTCCCGGTCGGGATAAGTTACCTGGTTGAGGTTTTTTCCGGGGTTTTCCCTCAACCCAATATGAGCAAATGCTGGGTAACTTTCGGTGCTGGACCCCGGACTCATTTCACCGGCATTATCACCTTCATCTCATTCAGACGCTAAATAACCAAAGATGTTGATAAAGCGTCGTAAAATAACCTACTAAAATAAAAAAAAACATTATGTAAATTGTAATATATTTTATATAGGACAAGTAAAAAATAATTGTATTAAAATAAACAACTCTACATGTCTGAGAGTAGTCTACTTTACAGAAATAAGTGTTTATTACATGCAGGAAAAATATTAAAGTTGTCAGAGAGACCATAACAACATTATGGTTACCAAATAATGTAACTGCAGAATTTTTTCGTTTTTTTTAATACTTTCATAAAACTGGTTTACAAATATTAATAACCTTTTTTATACTTTTATCAGATATTTATGTTCTAATAAGTCTTGTTGCGGTACCTTGTAATTTTTGTCCAATTGTGAGTTCATTTTCTTATAAAATTTTATAAATCTAGAGCCGGCAATTTCTGATAATATTTGTAGTCGTTCACTTACATATACCCTTAAACAAATTTCTGTGCATGATTGTCTTATCTTCTACCAGTTAATATCTTCCCGCATAACATTACAGCTCGCTCAATGCAGAGAAAGAGTAATGAGTATAAAATTGTTGAAATCGGAAATCAGCCCTTGAGTCCAGATCTGGACTTCTTCCTAATGGTTGAAATAATTGGTCTATTTGACCGCCTCAAGGACTTTGCTCGTTTCAAAGACACAAGAAAAGAGTATGAAAAAGACAACGAATGACCTGACCATCCGGTAACAATGAAATCTGATGAAATTGTGGAAACGTTCTCTCAAAAGAAACCCATTTCCAGTCAATTGAAGACATCCATAAGAAAGCGACCGAGTTCCTTAAAGCAATTTCAGAAAGTAACTTGAGGAGATGCGTCGAGGCCTCGAGGCTTCGTAAAGGTCGGCGTGTTCCTTTGAAGGAGACGACATGCATATAGATACAAGGTTGTCAAGAGTTACTTTCTACAGAACGCTGCATTCGATAGCCATACACAATATTAACTACGTATGAATGTTTTTTTATTACGTTCCAGCTTTCTCTGCGTTCTTTTTCCCTTAATGTTTATATTTTTTAAACTTTCAATGGGCTTACCAAAGTTTTAAGAATCTTCAAACCTTCTAAAGGAAGAATCTTGAAAAAATATTTCAATCTATTTAATACGGACTTGTTAAAAGACAAACATTGGAAAGCTAAAGAAAATATACCCCGTACAATTTTAAATGTAAAACTTTACACATCCTTTCTCTCTTTAGGCCTTTCAAAGACTGACTTTCAATATTGGGGTTAGACTTTAACAAATTCACAGAATGCAAATCAAGATTTCAGGTATAACTCCCTGTAAAGTTGATTTGAATAATTTCGAGGGAAAAATTGTTCCGGAGCCGGGTATCGAACCCGGGACCTTTGGTTTAACGTACAAACGCTCTACCACTGAGCTACTCGGGAACTCTAACCGACACCGATCCAATTTTTCCCTCTATATCCACAGACCTCAAAGTGGGCTGACAACCGTCAAGCAACCAACTTCGAGTGCACATTGGATCGGTGTCGGTTAGAGTTCCCGAGTAGCTCAGTGGTAGAGCGTTGGTACGTTGGTACGTTAAACCAAAGGTCCCGGGTTCGATACCCGGCTCCGGAACAATTTTTCCCTCGAAATTATTCAAATCAACTTTACAGGGAGTTATACCTGAAATCTTGATTTGCATAATACACGTCACTGTTCGTTAACAGAAAACCACAACTTAAGTCACACGGAGTTAGTGTGCACTCGAAGTTGGTTGCTTGACGGTTGTCAGCCCACTTTGAGGTCTGTGGATATAGAGGGAAAAATTGGATCGGTGTCGGTTAGAGTTCCCGAGTAGCTCAGTGGTAGAGCGTTGGTACGTTAAACCAAAGGTCCCGGGTTCGATACCCGGCTCCGGAACAATTTTTCCCTCGAAATTATTCAATGATACGTTGGAAATATTAGAAACAGGGCTGCAGGGTTTTCACTGGCATATTTCTTTACTCCGTCGCTATTACCTAATTAATTTGTTGGTGTATTTTTGTGACTTTTGTATAAATGAATATAAATAAGGATTTTTACTTATTTTCCAATTAGTAGCCTGTCGGTACTTTAAATAAACTGCCAAATACAGCAGAGATAGTCACCTGTTATCCTTCATCTCAATAAATCCCTTTCCATTTACAGGAATATTGTAAGTTTCCTTTAATCAAAGGGGTTTAAAATTTCGTCAATGTAAATTTCCCTAAAGATAGAACAGGTAAAATTTTGGGAAAATGTAAATCTACACTTTTTTTTTTAGGAATTCTTATCACACGTACATCACGAGATCTTCTGTAAGGTCAAACACAAGCAACATAAACTTGAATTCGGCTCTGCGAATTGTTACGTCAAATTTCGTCCCAAGAATCGCCTTATTAATTCAGAGCACATGTAAACCTGCATTTCGTAGTATTAATACTGTGTACATTATTATAATTAAAAAGTTAATTTCATAAAATCAACTGATTAATAATTTATTCAGTGCAGAAATTGTTGTCAAGAAGTCTTACGTTCACTTTATTGTGTATTGAATTGCAGCAGCTATGACATTTAATTCATTTATTACATTTCATCGAACGTTCTACTGTGTTATGTTGTACGATTAAAATTTAAATTTAAAATAATTCAAACATATATAAGTAAATAATTATTCTGTTATGTTCAATTATAAGCCATTTCATAAATGTACAAATATTCATGCTTGAAAAAAGTGTTATAGGTATCCTACAAGCAAAACTCAGCTCGGATTCCTCGCAGCGCGCATGCTATACCCCTCTTACAGCCCTGCAATAGGCGTGAGAGCATGCTGGGAACGGGAGCATACGTCATCTGGGCGAGACAGTCACGCCCGCTGGTTTCTGCGCACTAAGTTTTGCTTGTTGGATGCCTATAGTACTGTGCGGTATTATCACCCATTACTGCTTGTAGTGCTATTCTCTCTCTCTTTCTATCAAACCTATTTTCAACCTCCCCACTCTTTGTGTGCCCTCCCTACTTCTCCTACAGTTCCCGTGCCTGATATAGGACCGTCAATTTCGATTACTGTATATGTTTCCATAAATCTTGTATATTGTTGTTGTTTCTGTTTAGACGACTGTCCCAAGACAGGTCTGAACCTCACAAGTGATACCAAAAAAGCACCACGTATTAGGCAACTAAGCCAGGAGACAATGAGATAGGATGACCAATTCCTTTCTCCCTCCATTGCATACATCGCTGATTAGCTACATAAATCGTGTATACAGTGAAACCTTTCATTTACGGACATCGAAGGGACGTAACAATCTGTCCGCATCTGGGAGGTGTCCGTTATTGGGAGGGATGCTCCCTTATCTAACAGTAAATTTATAATAACTTACACATTATGTATCCCTTCACGCTTTAAATGAAATGTATTACTGTAGTTTAATTCTAAATACAGTATACTACAGTAAATTCTTTGCATCTTTTAACTACACTAGATAAGACTGAAAAAAGGAAAATAGAATATTATGCCATACAATTTCATTCCAGATCTACAGTTATTCGGTATTGTAATTTACAGTTTTCAACTTAACCTTTATGTTCAAGTGTCACGTCTCTCGAAACAGAACAAGAGTTAAGAGAATAGTCCCACTAACCCTATCATGTGTCGAATACAATTTCACGATCGCGGAAACCTTGGACCCATCAGACAAGTTAAATTTTATGACTTTGTTTATCCACCCGCTTCCAGCTAACAAGGGGTAGCCGGCTGGGCTAGTGGTAGCCTACGAGACCCTTATTGTCTTCTTTCATGTTAAGGAATTTCTGTACAGTTCTCAAAACTAAATTTTCCACTTTTGTAACACATTAAGTTTTGAAAACCAAGTTCTGTCCGCAGTCAGGAGATAAAGCATGCTTTAGGACTGTGAAACAGCTGACCGTGTCCGTGTCTGTAAACGAGAGTTAAATATATCATTATTTCTACAGGGACATCATTTTATTTTTACTTCAATTTTTATTGTACCTGAGCTTTTGAATGTACTTCACTCCCACCCCTTCTACTAATGAAGTTCAACGGTCCTCCACACAGATCCAAGACCGCATATACAGACATAGTAGCCTTACGGTCATAGTAAACAGTACGTTCCAAAAATATGTTCGCGTTTTCCAGTGAGGAAAGAGCTTTCAATAATGAATCATTTTCGCACAGGTACTGTCGTCCACTTGCCTACGTCGTATCCCGGTTTCCCCCACCAGCTTTTATTCGCCAGCTAGTGACTGGGCTGTTTTAGCTCTTTTCTGAGAACATTAATTTCTGTTAGGAATTGGATGTCTACGTGATATTATACAACTGTTAAAATAACTTAAATAAAAGGGCCTCGTTAAGTAATTAACTGTCACGTGATTTCCTCCCTTTCTACGACGCAGCGACATAACCACTTGGACTGACAGTGGATATTATGTCTGAGTAACTTTATCTTTTCGGATCGGGCAGAAGTGAAGATTGAATTTACAGTACGTAAAGTACTCTTTTATAGAGTAGGTACAGAATTATTGCAACAAGAGTTACTAGTACGAAGGACGAAATTGGTAATTGAGATTAGGTACAATAGTCTATAGTGCGATAATATGCACAAAAGAACTGAAGCCTGTATGGAAATGAACGGCCACCATTTTCAAAAATGTGTTTAAATATCCATATTATAATTATTTTTCAATTTAACTTCATTCTCTATATTGTACGCTAAAGTGCTGTAGACAGTATAATATACACTGCATAATGAATACGTCCACATGGACAGCTCACTTCGTGAGTAAAAACACTTATTGTTAATACTGTACTGTATTTTG
This sequence comes from Periplaneta americana, assembly GCF_040183065.1. Classification (NCBI taxonomy): domain Eukaryota; kingdom Metazoa; phylum Arthropoda; class Insecta; order Blattodea; family Blattidae; genus Periplaneta; species Periplaneta americana. Next base: position 167,833,166 of record NC_091126.1, on the reverse strand, counting down.
ATTAAACAAAAACCTAATGAAAATAATAAAACTCAAAAGCGCAATATTTCATACTTTACGTAAATGGATGAACTACTTTTCTTCCCTCCTATACCTAGTAAAGTGATGTGTTTGTAGATTACGCCAGTATCATCGAACTCCATTCGTGGAAGGGGGTAGCAAACGGCGTTGATCCAGAGGAATAGGCAAGTTAATATTAAAAATATCAGTAAAAATAAAATGATGTCCCTGTATATTATTTCAGTTGGGACATAAAAATCTGTCCGTTATATGAAGAGTGTCCGTATCTTGGAGGTGTCCGTAAGAAGAGGTTTCACTGTATATTAATTCATTTGCATGCCTTACATGAGAAATAGAATGGGTTTTTGCTTATAATACGAAGTCTACGTACAAGCTATTCTCATTTCACAGTCGTAGGCTACGAACCACTGGCAACTCAAGGTCACACACAAAAAGGCTGCTATAATCAAGTTAGGTATAGCCCTAGATCATATATGTAACAGATAGGTCGGCCTTATAGGCTTTGACGTTAACAACTTTTGTCAGGTTTACTACGCTGCCATCTAGTTATTACATAAGGAGTCACGTCATAATTCCCATTTGAGTTGCATTAGCATCTGTACTGCCATCTCGTGTTCGTTTACGGCGGTCAGGTGGCGATCATGGCGGTTGTTCTCTTCAAAGTGCTGCCGATTTTAACATAGCGATGAGTAATGGCGTCTTAAGTTAAATGGCTCCAAATCGCAAGCAGTTATTTTCACAAGAAGATCTCCGCGGCAAGTACAGTCCTTAACCATTCAAAATGAAAATATACCTTTCACAACTATCGTCAAGTACCTTGGAGTGTTTCTTGATAAGAGACTTACTTTTAAACATCACGTCTCACATATTCGTGAGAAGGCCTTCCAACGATATATGCTTCTTTACTCATTTTTCAAGAGCTATACATCTTTAAATGTCAAAACCATGTTGTACAAAGTTTTATGCTCGACCATGCCGAAATGTAATAATTATACACCTGGTAGCAGAACTTTAATGCATGTCATTAAAGTACACCTACTCATTAAAGGTCAGGTCTTTCAGCCAATGACAACTCAGGTTACAACTGTTCAGCCAATGACAGGTCAGCTTTCTACCGTTATAAAACCGCAAGTATCGATTATTCTCGGATATGCAATCGAAAGAGAATTAGCGAAAAGTCACGGAGGCTGGAAATCCAATACTGTTCTGTTACTATAATAATTAGCGTTAATTGTAAATAATATTCAAATAAATTCAATTTATCATCTCGTTTTTCAATGTCGAATTCAATAATCAAGGTTATAATATTATAATATTATCAAGTTTAACGGGACTACGTCAAGGTCAATGACATTATTGTTCCTCGGAAAAAATCAATACTTTCGCGTCTGCGCACATCTCACAATTCATGACCTAGAACAAGGTCACTTCCGATATTGTCAGTTACAAATAAAATGTATACATCTGAATACCGGTAATTTCAAGTTAGAAATATGGTCGAGCATAAAAAGTCGTATGAAACTCGCCTATAATGGTAATTAAGTAGCTCGTATGAAAATTATGAAATTCGCTTGCGCTCGTTTCATAAATATCCATACTCGATTCTTAATTACTCTCATTATAGGCTCGTTGCATAGTGTACTATTAATTCGATCCTATATGACATTCTGTTGCGAAATATGGGCGCGACATCTTCAACGACTAGACGGTCTTCAACGAGCCATCTGTCCAACCATCACTGGAGCGGACTATCTCATCCGAAATAGCCAACTGTACGACGATCTGGACATACTGTACTTCTCAGCTTACATAAAAACTCTTCGTACAAAATTCCTAGCATCCCTCCACAACCATCCAAATCCACTAATAAGTAGAAATATACCGATTCCTCTTACATGACATTATCAATTTGCTCACTCTACTATTGGTAGAGTTACAGACGTGGACAAATTATTATCAAAATTGAAGATTTTTATGATAATTCTGTTTACAAAATTTGACTTTTCAATTTAGACTACAGTTAACAATTTTGCATATTTCCATCATTATAGTAGACAGAAATATGCAAAAATTTCAACTGTAGTGTAAGTTGAAGAGCCAAATTTTGTAAAAATACATAATAATAAAAAATCTTTAATTTTGCTAAAAATGTATAAATATGCAAAACTGTCAACTGCAGTCAAAATTGAAGAGTCAAATTTTGTAAAAATATAAAATAAAAATGTTCAGTTTTGCTAATAATTTGGAAATATCCAAAATGTGAACTGTAGTCCAAATTGAAGAGTTGAATTTGGTAAAAATATATAATAAAAATCTTCAGTTTTGTTAATAATTTGTAAATATGCAAAAATATCAATTGTAGTCCAAATTGAAGAGTCAAATTTTCTAAAATATACAACACAAATCTTCAATTTTGCTATTAATTTGGAAATACGCAAAAATGTCAACTGTAGTCTGAATTGAAGAATCATATTTTGTAAAAAATATATAATAAAAATCTTCAATTTTGCTAATAATTTGTCCACGTCTGTACTATGTTGCCTTGGAATATTTTAAGCTCAAACTTGCCATACACTTATTTTAAAAGGAAAGGGTCAAATCAGAGCTGGTACTTAAGAAGAAACAATCTGTAAAAAAAAAAAAAAAAAAAAAAAAATTGCGATGAGTTATCTGTTACATATATGATCTAGGGTAGAGCTCACCGAACTACGTGCTCGAGTCAAAATTACAATGCAAGATGTGGTTGCGAAATGGAGGCTGACGCTCTCTCTTCTTTCCTCGGCTGTACTGGAAGAGAGAACTCGGCCACGCCATGATCGTACTACTTACAAGGGTGTGGAGAGGAAATTATTCACATTCTAGAACGTGGCAGACGGAAATGGAATAGGGAGGCAAATAAAGCAGAAACAGAAGAAAAGAAATAACACATGCAAGACAAGACGAGGAACTCGACTCCTATCTACGGATACAAGCATAATGTTCACGACCCATTCGTTCATGATTGGGATGTGATGCTGACGCCCACATCTCCGCCGATCCCTCGCCCCATAAACAATTCACTGAATTAAAACAATCCACGTCAGTCTGCTCATTTATTTCGCTTCTTTTTTTTGCATATCATATTTACTTCTTTCTTTGTCTTATTCGAATTTCTTTCTTTTCTAAATTCTTTAGTATTTGCACAAAAGTGGAGATCTACAGGGACATCATTTTATTTTTACTAACATTTTTTATATTAACGTGGCTATATCTTTGAATTAAAGGTCTAGAACCGGAAACACCGCTTGCTTCCCCTTCCAAGACTGGAGTGCGATGATACTGGCGTAAAATACAAATCACTTTACTAGCTATAGGAGGGAAGAAACGCAGTTCATCCATTTATGTAAACTAGGAAATATCGCAATTTTGAGTTTGATCATTTTTATTAGGTTTTTGTTTAACCTAAATACAGTACTGTATTAACACTTAGTGTTTTTACTCACGAATTGAGCTATCCATTCGGACGTATTAATTATGCAGTGTATATTGTACTGTTACAGCACATTAGCGTACAATATAGAGAATGAAGTTAAATTGAAAAATAATCATAATATGGATATTTAAACACATTTTTAAAATGGTGGCCGTTCATTTCCATACAGGCTTCAGTTCTTTTGTGCATATTACTGCACTATAGACTATTGGACCTAATTCCAATTTCGTCCTTCGTACTAGTAACTCATGTTGAAATAATTCTGTACCTACTCTATAAAAGAGTACTTTACGTACTGTAAATTCAATCTTCACTTCTGCCCGGTCCGAAAAGATAAAATTACTCAGAAATGCTATCTATTGTCCGTCCAAGTGGTTATGTCGCAGCGTCGTAGAATGGGGGGGAATCACGTGACAGTTAATTACTTAACGAGGCTCTTTTACTACAGTTATTTTAAACAGTTGTATAATATTACGTAGACGTCCTATTCCTAACAGAAATTAGTGTTTTTAGAAAAGAGCTAAGACAGCCCAGCTACTAAACTTTACAGAGGGGCGAACAGAAGCAGGTGGGGGAAACTAGGATGCGACGTAGGGAAACGGACGACAGTACCTGTGCGAAAGTATGATTCAATATTGAAAATTCTTTCGTCACTGGAAAACGCGAATATATTTCTGGAACATACTATACTCACTAACTCAGTACTGCATACGCGGCCTTGGCTCTGTGTGGCGAGCGATTGTAAGTTTACTAGTAGAGGGGATGGGAGTGAAGTACATTCAAAAACTCAGGTACAATAAAAATTGAAGTAAAAATAAAATGATGTCCCTGTATAATTGAAACTTGATTAATGTATTTCAATATTATTTGTATTTATCCTGGTAATAATGAACAGTTTGACTCGTAGACATTTTGTTTTTGCAGCATTAACTTCCCATGATTGTACGAGAAGATTCGAAGAGAACTGCAGTTGCGTAGACTTTCGGCTCTCCCCTACCACCATTAATGCATAACACAATGTCAATACGGCGGTTGCTGTCGTCTGCGATACAACGAACTTTTCTGTTGATTTTCGAGTTCGTCATTTTTTTTCCGGTTATTTATATGTTTATTCAAGTTGTGTTAACTCTCGCTAGTGGTTTTATATTTTATTTTATCCGTCTTAGTATTTATTTTATTACTGTAAATATTTTTGTTTTATCACTAATATTATTATTATTATTATTATTATTATTATTATTATTATTATTATTATTATTGTTGTTACTGTTATTTCTATCATCAGCATTATTATTTGATCTCTGTAAAATTTATGTAGACTACTGAACTGTACCCGAGCACGAGCATATGCTCACTTCGGGTATCTATTCATATGTATTCATTTCAAATGTAAATTATAAATAAATTTGAATGAATGAATTTCACGATATAAATCCTATTTCCTTCCTGCTTATTAACTTATTTCCATTTGTTGACTAAATTTTACTGCCCGGATTTTAATGACCTAAAATGCCACGGTAGGTTTTGATGAAGGACGGATAGAAGAGAGAAAAAAAGTTTCTCCGACATTGAGACTCGAACCTGGGGTCCACACCCGTGGAGTAACGGTTAGCGCGTCTGGCCATGAAACCAGGTGGCCCGGGTTCGATTACCGGTTGGGGCAAGTTACCTGGTTGAGGTTTTTCCGGGGTTTTCCCCTCAACCCAATATGAGCAAATGCTGGATAACTTTCGGTGTTGGACCCCGGACTAATTTCACCGGCATTATCACTTTCATCTCATTCAGACGCTAAATAACCTAAGATGTTGACAAAGAGTCATAAAATAACGTACTAAAGTATAAAAAAATCGAACCCGGATTTGCAGCTCTATGTGCTGAAACTTTATCCACTAAGCCACACCGGATTGCAGTTCCGATGCCGGATCGAATCCCCTCAGTTTAAGTTCAATCTCTCAGTTTTACTTTTGGTGGCCTACCCTCATGTACTGTGTCACAGTCCAAAGCAATATGTACAGAGGTGCACTCATTACGAGTGACTAAGTGACCGGGATCCGACGGGATGAGCGCCGTCTTGAATCACTAAGTGATTACTTACGCATATCATTATTATGATGTACCGAAGTGCACAATATATTTCCGTGCGTCCACACCTGTGGAGTAACGGTCAGCGCGTCTGGCCGCGAAACCAGGTGGCCCGGGTTCGAATCCCGGTCGGGGCAAGTTACCTGGTTGAGGTTTTTTCCGCGGTTTTCCCTCAACCCAATACGAGCAAATGCTGGGTGACTTTCGGTGCTGGACCCCGGACTCATTTCACCGGCATTATCACCTTCATTTCATTCAGACGCTAAATAACCTAGATGTTGATATAACGTCGTAAAATAACCAAATAAAATAAAAGAAATATTTCCGTGCAGGAATTCTGCATTACTATATGATGACGGATAGTATAATAAAATAATAGTACGATAGGTTATGATCAGTCTTTGAATGTTTGTCACAAGAGCTACAGTATATTGGATTGAGTAGTTTCTCCTGGTACCACAGTCCAGTATATACAGTCACGAAGCTGAATACGTAGTAAATATGCATCCATAGATAGTTGCTAACCACTAGGATCGCTAATATCGCTTCATTACAGGCAATGCGAAATAGTTCCGGCACAGTCAATTGTTTCCAGCACCCTCAAAACTCAAGCTTCGTGACTGTATATACTAGACCATACCTGCACAAACAGCGCTCTACGAGCGCGCGCGCTCCTTCCGAGCGGATGAGCTGTGTTTACCTCTCGCCGAATCGGAGAGGAAGATACGTCAGAATGACATAGACCTGCTATAGATAGAGGAGAGGGAAACGACCACTCAGTTATCTAGTGGAGTGCAGTGTGTAGGCCTATTCTCAGTAACTGTTTCACGTTGCTTACCTACTGCTACAGTACGGTATGGAGGAATCTAAAAGACGGCAAAATAGTGATCAGGCAAATTCTTACATTGTTGCTTGGGAAAATGCTTATTTTTTCATAGCTGCTGGAGTAAATACTCAGTTCTTTATCTGCCACAACATTTTGAAAGGTAGAAAGAAACGTAACATAATGCGTCATTACGAGTCCAGACATAAAGATACTAAAGATATTAATCTTCAACAACTTAAATATCTCTCTTCAGGGAAAAAGGCCAGCTTAGTGTTGATATGTTGAATAAATTACTGGATTTCAGTCGTAAACTTACACTTTTCGTAAGTGAGTTTCGGGAAGCTAATATGGCTTACTTTCGAACGATAGAAACTGCTCGTGATGAAACCATGTTAAACGATTATGTGCAAATATTAATTGAAATTCAAAATGAATTTAATTCTAGGTTCCAAGATCTTGTCTTAAGGTCCACACTGTGGAGTAACGGTCAGCGCCTCTAGCCGCGAAACCAGGTTGCCCGGGTTTGATTCCCGGTCGGGGCAAGTTACCTGGTTGAGGTTTTTCCTCAACCCAGTATGAGCAAACGCTGAGTAACTTTCGGTGTTGGACCCCGGACTCATTTCACCGGCATTATCATCTTTTTCTCATTCAGACGCCAAATAACATAAGCTGTTGATAAAGCGTCGTACTACTAAAAATCTTAACATAAGCTGTTGATAAAGCGTCGTACTACTAAAAATCTTGTCTTAATTGGAAAGACGTTTAAAGTTATCATAATAAATTCTTCAACACCAGTTGGAACAATGTCATATAAGTTACAGGTGGGCCTGGTTGGCGCAGTTGGTATAGCGCTGGCCTTCTATGCCCGAGGTTGCGGGTTCGATTCCGGGCCAGGTCGATTGGATTTAAGTGTGCTCATATAACCTCGGCAATTGCGAGCGTCGTTAAATAAAATATAACATTTAACGACTTACAGCTCGGACTTACTGATCTTCAATGTGGGCTAAGGGCTAAAGATCGTTTGAATAATACTACTAGCCTGGTTGAGTTTTACAAGACTAAACATTAGCAATAATATCGACGACTACACAGGCTGGCTGTGAAAATGATTGCTATGTTTGGCTCAACATTTATATTTGTAAGCAACTGTTTTCTATAATCAACATTAATAAAGGCAGGCATCGAACATCTGTAACTGATGTTTCATTACGATCAGTAGGCTACTGTTCCTTTCATCTGCCAACAGAATAAAATCTCTTTTTCATGTACTGATAAATAAAAATATAATAAAATGATATTGTACATTTAAGTAACTATAAAATTTCTATTATTTCTGTAAAATAAATATTTCTGTATTAATTATTAAGTCCAAGATGGTTTTTCAAACACTGAACGGGAATTCATTTCATGAACCTCGTAATAGTACTTCTTTTTGTGTATATTTTGTACGAGATCACCCCTTCTTCCAGTCCACCCTATACAGAGCGCAGCTAATATCTGCATTCCGCTCATGAGCTGTGAGCCGGCTCGGAGAGCGCAAACCTTGTGCAGGCCTGTACTAGACTGTGCTGGTACATTAATGACGTCAGTCGAAGGCACAAGCAGGTTAGAAGAACTCTATGAGTTCTGACTTGTGTTATATAGGAGTGCACGTCGTTACGTATGTTTGTTTGTCGATGGGTTCATCGTAATCCCCTTCAGTCATAGAGGAGGCGCACCAGGAGACAAATGCCGCCACCAATATCTGCACTGAAGTTGTTTATTTCGGAATTTAGGAACGATTATTTGTTTAAGGAAGCGTAACATATTCTGAAAAGTGTGCAAAATGGAGTTGCGAGCGTTGTTAAATAAAACATAATAAAATTTAATTTATTTACAACAAACCTCTCTTTTCTTCAATTTATGTAATTTTCTTTCTCTAGAATTTGTTTTCGCATTTATAGTACAGGGACATCACTTTATTTTTACCAACATTTTTAACATTAACCTGGCTATACTCGGAAACACTGTTGCCCCCTTCCATTACAGGAGTTTGACGTTACTAGTGCAATATGTAAACAAATCATTTTACTAGGTATAGGAGGAGAGAAAAGTAGTGTATCCATTTATGTTGTAGGGAAATACGATATTACGATTTTCAGTTTGTTTATCACTTTTACGGAATTTATCAAAATACAGTAGAGTAGTAACATTTTTTTTTCAAAAACTCAACTTTTCAGGCGGCTATGTTCGTTAAGTAATGTCTACTTTATTTAACATATTATTTATGTTATCATACAATATAGATAGTGCATTTAAATTGACGGGGTCATAAGTAAAGGGCTGTAAGTGCACTTAAGTTACTTTTGAGAAAATGGGGTTTAAATATTTAAGCTTTCGTAAAATCGGTGAAATTTTTTATTTATATTTTAATGTGTGTTGCGATTAAAATATCCCTTTGCCACTAAAATTTTAGATACTTTAGCTTACACTGGATGCACTTAACTCATGTTATTACAAATGTCACTAGCATTCCTTTGCTTCTAGCCACCTCAATTCAAAAAAAGCTAATCTGAATTTTTAAACAAGTTGCTGAAAATGGTTGCCGTTCATTACAATGCAGGCTTCAATTCAGTACGCATATTTTTAAAAACATTTTGAAGCATATTCTCTGAAATTTAATTTATCGTTTCTTGAATATAATTTTTTAGTACGATATTATTAATATAGGTTCTTTCTTCTATAGAAAACGCAATCATATTTATGTAACACACTATACACTGCAGTGTTTACTTCACTGCTTCAAGACTTCGAATGCAACAGCGGCCGTAAGTTTGTGTGTCTGACGGGAGCAAGGACATTAGTGAAGGGGTGAGAGTGAAGTACATTCAGAAATGCAGGTTCAATAAAAATGCAAGTAAAAATAAAATGATGTCCCGGTAGAACCGCTATATCTGAATTTCTTAATAATATAGTCTACTATACTGTAGAATGTGATTTATCAACTAAGTGGCCTATTTCTCGCAAATAATATCCTTTCATTGCCAAATTAAGAATTACCTGTTTCACATCTGACGAAAGTTCCTCTCCTTTCCCGATTGCGAACAGTTCTGACGCACAGAGTACACAAACTGACACTGATAGTCCCTAAGCACAGGCAACGTACATGTGTGTACTCGTTGCTTGCTTCTATGTAACACAAAAACAAACAAAATACGGTCTGGACGCTACAATATACGAATAGAAAAGTGACATTACTTAGGGGTAGTTTTCATCTTTATATCTACATTTATTTTATACCTTTAGTAAATGTAGTAATTATACACCTGTTAGCAGACCTTTAATGCATGTCATTAAAGTACACCTACTCATTAAAGGTCAGGTCTTTCAGCAAATGACGGCTCAGGTTACAACTGTTCAGCCAATGACAGGTCAGCTTTCTACCGTTATAAAACCGCAAGTATCGATTATTCTCGGATATGCAATCGAAAGAGAATTAGCGAAAAGTCACGGAGGCTGGAAATCCAATACTGTCGCAGAAGGTTATGTTCTGTTACTATAATAATTAGCGTTAATTGTAAATAATATTCAAATAAATTCAATTTGTCATCTCGTTTTTCAATGTCGAATTTAATTTCAATGTTATCTCTGTAGGTTCTTATGGCCTAGCAAGGTCAATGTGAACATCTGTTCCTCGAAAAAAATCAATACTTTCGCGTCTGCGCACATCTCACAACATACGGGATATTGGCCAAGGTCAGATACAAAGAAAATTAATAATATAAATTTAGAAATATGGTCGAGCATAAAAAGTCGTATGAAACTCGCTCAATAATGGTAATTAAGAAGCTCGTATGAAAATTATGAAACTCGCTTGCGCTCGTTTCATAAATTTCCATACTCGCTTCTTAATTACCTTCATTATAGGCTCGTTACATAATGGACTATTATGAAATTCTTGTATGCTAATATAATAATACTTAAAATCAAACTGAAAAGAATGTCACGAAATTAAAAAAAAAATACTATATCAAATTTAAAATACGTACTGTACGAATAACATTGTGACTAACTGCAATACATTTTCAGTAAAAAAAAAAAGTAAAAAAAAACAATGCTCATTATTTTTCCTATATTTACAAAGTTTTGAATATTTAAAATACACTTTTTAAAAGTAATAGATATAATTTATCAACAGTAATCTCACTAGAGGTTTTGATTTATCTAGAGAAAATCAAAACTCGAGTGCGATTTAATGGACTATTACACGATTAGAAGAATGTATATAAAGATTAGAAGTAACAAAGTACTCCAATATACAATAAAATATTAACTGGCTTACGAAAATACAACTGTCTTCAAATGTATTATTCTACCATCTCAACATTACGCTAGATGGCAGTAGTGTTTTATGTTTATGTTTTCTTGTTATCAGTTATGCCAACTATGGAATCTTCATTGAACTCTGTGGACGGTTACTAGTCAAGAAGGCTTTGTTGTTTCATTTTTATTAAGACATTTGCATTGTACTTCAATCAACCGGATCCCAGCAATCAACGTCACTTGATAGATGATTTTCAATAAATCTTAGTATTAAACAATCTTTGATACGTGACTATCCATAATATCATATAGCAGAAGCTATAACAAACATAACCTAAATATAAACAAGTGTTAGAAAAGTTTTAATTATGGATGATGAAATAAACAAGAAACGTTTTAATTAACGATGGTGAAATAAAAAATAAACATGAATAATTTTAAAAGAAAGAATTATTGAAAGTACAATTTTCAAATTTGAATGTTTTAGTGGTTGGTGGTTCAGTTGATGTTATATTAGACGTGTGCGTGAAAGAAGTGAACTCGTTGATGTACATGGTGTGTCCCTCAACTTATTCAGGATTTCCGAATGGTGCTCTTCATATATGACCAGTGATCTTTATTAATTCTTGTTCTTGAATGCCAATGCGAGTCATATTTGAAAGTGCTGTGTATCGACTGGAGTGGTTTGTAATTTTCTGTTTTTTTGACGGCCAGACCAGTGCAGTTTGAAATGTCGGCAAACAAAGAAGCAAATACTAGGGTAGTGATAAAAATAAACAAATGCTAGGGACGCGATAAAATTGTGCGATAAGCAGCCATGATTGGTTGAAAGACGTCCTTTCCTACCGTTTTATTGGTCAAAAGTACTGTGACGTAGTAAAAGTGTAATAGTCAAAGTGAAAATGACTTTAGACGTAAATAATATGACAAGTTATTGAAAGGATTGAAATTTGAATATTCACAATTGAAAATGAGTTCATATTGAAATATTGTTATTGGCACTCAAGTTTCAACTTTCATTCATTTAGAAATGTTTGTAGTTTCTTTTGTCTTCATGTATGTATTGCCATATCTAATGCTGGATTGTAGAAATTAATTATAAATACTTTCTTTACGTGTCAATATTGTAACTGAAAACAGTCTACGTATGTACACGCAAACAAACAATAAAACAAACAATCAAACAAATTAAGAACCGAAGAACTACACAACCAAACAGACAAACAAGTAATTAAGTAAATTAATAAATAAGCAAATATGTAAGTAAATAAATATTACGTAAATAAATGTTGGGAATTACAATAATACAGTAAATTACAGTAAAAACAAAATTTCTTACACTGACTAGTTGCTTCTTGCATCGTTTCGCGTGTCGACTGCCTTACTCACTGAACAGCAGATCTGCACTCTGTGTCTGGAGTTCAATGCCACTGACCTATATAATACTCTATATATCCCTTACTCAACCACACTGTAGAATCTTGCTTGGTGACGCTAGGTAACCTAACGCAGGACTATTCTAATGACCTCTTAGGTGGTAGATAAATACAATAATTCAGTACTCAATTGTGGTATTAAAATACAGACAAATTGAATGTGCGGAGTATCATACATGACATTATGCTTAATTATAATGTATAATTGCAAATTTAGTAATATAAGTTAAATATAGTAAACATAACCTATAATATTTCCATATGAATGGCAGGGCATTGGAGACCAATAAAATTAGACAGAAAGGGGCAACTGGGACAGTAAACATAACCTATAATTTCAACATATCTAAATATCCGTGCGGTGCAACTGAAAATTATTGACTCGTACATAAATAAATGTACAATAATTTCGCAATATTTAATCGAAATAAAGGCAAGTATTACACATACCAACAACGTAATTTTCACACCAAAAATAATATTTCATCTTAACTCGCAAGTGATTTATGTCTGAAGTGTCTCATAATCATTGTTTTAAATTTTATTAATGCAATTACACTACATTTTAGAGAAATATATACTCTTTATGCATTCCAACTAATTTATATGGTTGAAACGCCGCCCTTCGTGATCAGGTTAAGCGAGTTACATGGTCTGCCTTACGGCCTGTATTAGATCACGATGGCTGTGGCACAGTCTATTGTTCCTAGTACTCACAGCGCTCCAAGCGGCTAGCAACTATTGCGAGAAATGCAAAAAACATCCCAAGCTTCACAACTGTATATACTAAACTGTGGTTGCGAGGTGCGCAGATCTCGCATCTCGCAGCTATAGAAACCACTCACTATCTCTCATGTAGTCCGGATTTGTGCGGGGCGGGCCTCGCATCTAGCATGTCGCATGCGTCGGTTCGGTTCAGAAAAACCAAGGCTTTAGAGAAAAGCAGAAAAGAGGGAAGATTGGAGAATGCTGGGTTTGCAATGAAAGGCTTGCCATTGGGCAGAAAACTATGAACGAATGAATGAATGAATATCTTCTCCTTGTACACCATAAATGGGTTATCTCATGTGGAACTACTCTAGTCCGTGTAAGTTCGGATAGAAAAACTAATAATATGGCTGCCACTGAATTTCTGCAATGTAGAAGAAAACACACGCCTAACGCAAGTCGGTGCCTTTATTTGGCAACGCCGCGTTTTTGACGGAGAGAGATTTTTTAAGCTTTTTCATCAGCAGTAACGTAATTTATCACTTAAATTAGACCTTCGCTCGTGTAAAAATGTACCCTCACATTAGTAATAATGCAGAGACATCTATCGCTGTAATTGAGAAATGGATCGAGTGAAAAGGGAGACTTTCTTGGGAGGGGGGAGCGGGGCGAGGACTTGGAGACAGGAAGGGTAAAACTTGGAAGCAAACGCGTTGTAACTTGCCCGTCTCTGCTCAACTTTCAGAATTAACGTCATTTATTCAAAGCTCGAACTTGGCCCAAAGTTCGCAATACGTGACGGTGTTAAAGAAAGGGGCGGTGGTGTTGGAGCGAGAATAAGGGGCTTGTTGCGCCGGCTCGCGATCCATGACTCTCTGTTTGCAAGTACTGCGCCGTGAACCGAACTTTATTTCTAACGGGGAGGAGATCTTTGGAGCTCTTTTTCATGCGACATTGAGTCGCACTGTCCAGGGCTCGACCAAGCGTCAAAGCATCGTAACCTAATGCCTACCTAATGCCTCCGTTAAAGTAAGTACAGTGCATATCCCTTTCAGTTCTTCGGTAAAAAATCTTGGCATTCACATGGATAATAATCTCAACTGGGACATGCAAATCACAGAAACCTGCAGAAAAGTATATTCTATTATTCATGTGCTAAAAAGGATAAATGTTCATCTTCCCTCTTGCTTAAAAAAGTCCCTTGTGCAGACCCTTGCATTTCCCTATTTTGACTATGCTGACATTTTACTGACAGACCTCTCCAGCGACAACAAAATGAAACTTCAACGTGCTCATAATTTGTGTGTACGTTTTGTAAGCAATGTTCGTAAATATGATCATATTACCCCATCCCTGGAAGCAATAGGTTGGCTTAAACTAGATAAGAAAAGAAATTTACATTCACTTCTCTTTCTCTTCGAAATCTTGAACTCTTCTATTCCTTCGTACCTGTCGTCTCGCTTCACTTACCTTTCTTCCCACCACAATCTGAACACACGCTCTCGCCATGAAACAATACTAACAATACCATCCCATCGCACATCCTCATACTCATCCTCTTTCACAATAGCCCTGCCAATACTCTGGAATTCGTTACCTGCTAGCATCAGGGACTGTCGAAATAAAATTCAATTCAAACGCAAACTTACTAGGCACTTGGTCAGTAATTGAGACTCGTTCAGACATGGTTTCTTGTAAATAGTTATTTTAATCTACCACAAAATATCTCAATATCCGGTAATTTCATCACTATAGAATTTTGTTATTGTAGGTTTAATTTGTAATTTAGTAAATACAAAAATATTCTTTGTTCTTAACTTCTATGATAAAATGTCTAGCTTTCATTAATCAGGTATTCTTGTCGTACTTTAATTTTTATTGTAATTGTAATTGTAAATTTAATATTAATTGTAATCTTATTGTTCATGTTATAGTTGTAATCCCCTGGTAGAGGGGCAGAGAAGGCCTGACGGCCTTATCTCTACCAGGTTAAATAAATAAATCTAATCTAATCTAATCTACTACTACCACGTCAATACCGTAGGCCTACTTGAAATCTAGACTAATATAAACAGGAAACTGCAATAGTCAAATACTGCTCTCATGATGGCTGGTGGCTACTTCAACTTTTCTTAAACAAAAATGTAAAATATTTCGTACTTGAGCTTTTAGTTTCGACCATCAACAATAAATAACCGTAATAAGTAGAGGGCAGACTTATATGCACTAAAACTAGTGAATTTATGCACGTATTTATGCAGTAGAAACGTTGGAAATGTGCACCAAAAAGTGTTGATTTTCAATCAAATTCATAATTTTCTCATACATTTTTTTCAAGTAATAAATGTAATGAAATACTGTAATGATAAAAATGAAATGATGTTATACTTTCATTGAATCTATTTGGTAATTAAATTATAATTAGGCATTCCTGTACAGGGACATAATTTTATTTTTACTAACATTTTTAATATTAACCTAGCTATACCTTTGGTTCAATGATTGAGACGCGGAAACACCGTTTGCTACCCCCTTCCACGATTGGAGTTCGGTGATACTGGCGTAAAATACAAACAAATCAATTTACTAGGTATAGGAGAGGAAGAAATGTAGTTCATGCATTTACGTAAACTAGGAAATATCGCGATTTTGAGTTTGATAATTTCCATTAGGTTTTGTTTAATCAAAATAGTTATAGTACAATGTTAACAATAAGAGTTATTACTCAAGAAATGAGTTATCCATGCAAACGTATTCATTATGCAGTGTATATTATATTGTCTACAACACATTAGCGTACACTATAGAGAATGAAGTTAAAGTGAAAAATAATCATCATTTGGATATTTAAACACATTTTTGAAAATGGTGGCCGTTCATTTCGATACAGGCTTCAGTTCTTTTCTGCATATTATTGCACTAAAGACTATTGCATCTAATTCAAGTTACTAGTTTCGTCCTTCATTCTTAGTAACTCATGTTGAAATAATTCTGTACCTACTGTATAAAAAAGTACCTTACGTACTGTAAATTCAATCTTCACTTCTGCCCGATCCGCACAGATAAAATTACTCAGACATGCTATCTACTGTCCGTCCAAGTGGTTATGTCGCAGGATCGTAGAAAGGGGGGAAATCACGTGACAGTTAATTACTTAACGAGGCCCTTTTATTTAGGTTATTTTAAACAGTTGCATAATATTACGTAGACGTCCAATTATCTCCTAACAGAAATTAATGTTTTCAGAAAAGAGCTAAGAAAACCCAGCCACTAGACTTTACAGCGGACCTAGCAGAAGCAGGTGGAGGAAATCGAGATGCGACTTAGACAAACTGATGACAGTACCTGTGCGAAAATATGATTCAATATTGGAAGTTTTCGTCACTGGAAAACGCGAACATATTTCTGGAACGTACTATACTCACTAACTCAGTACTGCTTACTCGTATATGATTTGGTTCTGTGTGGAGAACAGTTGGAACTTCGTTAGTAGAAGGGGTGGGAGTGAAGTACATTCAAAAACTCAGGTACAATAAAAATTGAAGTAAAAGTAAAATGATGTCCCTGTATAATTCTCATTAGCCATGTGCTCATGTCATTAATCTTTATATGAAAATTATCATTTTATCAGTTGTTTTTGTTACAATACACAACTAAATATTTCTCCAAAGTTTCTGGCGAAAAAAAAGATTAAATTTACTGTAAATAATTAATATTTGAGGAGAAAAATTCGCTCCGGTGCCGGGGATCAAACCCGGGTCCTTGGTTCCACGTACCAAGCGCTCTGACCAATGAGCTACGCCGAATTCAATCCACAGCACCGGACCGAACAATTCCTCTTCAATGTTTCCCTTTGTGGCCTGATTCCAAGTTAGGCATATACAGGTATATGTTGACGTATATGTCCAATGTCGACTGCCATTATACTAGGAGCGCACTCAGCTGAGTGACTTGTTTGGCCGGGATTCCGCAATTAAGTGCACAATAATCTGTACAGACATATGCACTGCTAGCTATGAGAATATTAAAGATTTTATTAATTATTATACTATAATTAATATAATTAATTAGTATAATTAATTATACTATATTATGTTATACTGTAATTCCATAGTAGACATAAGACAAATTGTATTGTATACTTATTAATTTCAATTCAGGAATCCGCCCATGAGCACGAGTTCTCCTCTTTCAGGGGCGAGCTAAAGTTTTTTCTATATATAATATATGTTATGTTATAATTATTAGCAAAATAATAAATAAATAAATAAATTTGTCCTATGGAATAATATCTGTAATATTTACAATTAATATTTGAGGAGAAAAATTCGCTCCGGCACCGGGGATCGAACCCGAGTAGGTTTCGAGAACATAATTTAATATTCTGATGATAGGAAGTTGCTCACCAATATCACCTTAAAAGCAAAATGCGGTAAGAATTTTGTTACGGAATATTAGTTACACTTAAAACATACACAGTACCTAGGTAACTTTGCTCTGTACCATAATATTCTTTTGATTAGTTCATTGATTACTTTTATGCTCGACCATGCCTAAATGTAGTAATTATACACCTGGTAGCAGCCCTTTAATGCATGTCATTAAAGTACACCTATTCATTAAAGGTCAGGTTTTCGATTATTCTCGGATATGCAATCGAAAGACAACTAGCGAAACGTCACGGAGGCTGGAAATCCAATACTGTCGCAGAAGGTTATGTTCTGTTACTATAATAATTAGCATTAATTGTAAATAATATTCAAATAAATTCAATTTGTCATCTCGTTTTTCAATGTCGAATTCAATTTCAAAGTTATATCACAGTGTACTATATACAGTCACAAAGCTTGAGTTTTGAGGGTACTAGAAACAATAGACTGTGCAGGTACTATTTTGAATTGCCTGTAATGAGGCGATATTAGCGATCCTTGTGGTGAGCACCTATCTAATTTTTGCATATTTACTACGTATTGAGCTTCGTGACTGTATATACTAGACTGTGGTTATATCAAGATTAATGTTTATCTTACTCTCTAGATTATATCAAGGTCGTCGACATTCGTTTCCCGGAAAAAAAAAAAATCAATACTTTCGCGTCTGCGCACATCTCACAATTTATGAGGTAGGCTATTGCACTCACTCACATAACAATAACATGAATACTTATGAATAACTTCAAGTTAGAAATATGGGCCAGCAAAAAAAGTCGTATGAAACTTGCCTATAATAGTAATTAAGACGCTCGTATGAAAATTATGAAACTCGCTTGCGCTCGTTTCATAAACATCCTCGCGTCTTAATTACTATCATTATAGGCTCATTGCATAATGTACTATTATAAGGCTAAATATACCACCAATATCAATTCCAACTTATCATGTCATACTCAATCTCTTTTTTTTTTTTAGGATATCACTTTCTTTATGCATGATGTATACAGTATAGTTGTACTACTATGGAATTTACGTGAATATTCCTTCTTAACTCTTTATTATGTTATTAACGATTAAACCACAACTGCAATATTAAGAAATTGGTGTTAGTACTTTTGGTTTACAGACGGTATAGATGCTATTAAACAGAAAGAAGCCATATAAAATAACGATATAAAATTTCACATTCCGTTTGAAGTTTGTGCACCACTGTTTTCTTAAGGTATATGTACACCTTTACATACAAAAAATTTTGTTTTGTATAATTTTGCTCTGTAAAATTTTTATACAATTGAGAATTGTACCAGAAAGAGAATGAAGTGAACAGATCCCTTTAAATTATGTCTAAATTGTTTTTAAAAAATATTTTGTTTATAATTTTGACATGCAACTTGAAACATGATAGCTCATGCAATTTTTAAGATAGAGCCACAGTTTTTTCACTGTTTTATAGCTAAAACTACTCTTTAGTGCCTGACACAGAGCTATTTTTTATTTTTATTTACATTAATTAAATATTACCATATATATGTAACTTACAATAATATTTTATGTTGCATAAATCATGTAAGAAATCCATAAATAATTATTAATTATATTAATGTTATTTTACTCATTGTCAGGCACTGGGGGACATTTCAAGCTTCAAAATGACACCAATATCTTCTTGGTATCACCATATTTGACTGAGATATCATGTTTGAAAGAATTAAATATTCAAAAATTACTATTTACAGGAAATGAGCCACAAACTTTAAGAGCCTCGAAGCAGCTTCATGTCGGTCCTGTTTCAGCTTTTTCTGCCTCTCAAATACCTCCGCCTTGTTTTAACTTCAGGTGTTGAATGTTTATTTTTGGCATATTTGTCCCTATTTCCATTGATGCAACAAATCCTGCGATGGTGTTTGTTTGTCCCAGGGTTTATGCCCATCCTCCTCAGAATTGTAATTTCTACTTCTGGACTCTTATTAAAATAACGTACAACATCATTGACACACAAATTTACAGTTTTATGGCTAACAGTAAAAGATTATAAATTACTTCATTATGTAAAAACGTTTTTTGAATCTAATGATCATGCCCCGATATCTATGCATCTATTTCGGGACTAGAAAGAAAGTTTATTTTACAAGCAATGTTGGACGAGGGGATTGACTGCTACGAAGATCACTCCAAAAGTAATGCACTCCAAAATTAGCCTAAGTGACCGTGGCTGATGACGCAGCATTTTGGAAAATGGGACTTATCTGAAAAACCTTAAGACATAAATCGAAAATTCTTATATCAAATTAAAGGGGAGAAAATTCTCTTTTAAAATAGTTATATTTTGAAAATTCTAATTTTTCATCATTTTTTGCGTTTTGTTGGGTGTACATATACCTTAATTTAACAGGCTGCTTATTCCTGCTTCCATACCTAGCGCTTGATGCCCGCGCACGACGTCAAGGTCAGAAAAATGCGCTTGATTTGACATCACTGAGTTAGATAGTGACCAAAGAATTTAAATGGGCTCACTAATTATAGGACCATTTTATGTGCATATTTTTCTATAATGAACTGAGACCTTCTCCAGATGCTTTTTTAGTTTTAATAGCACATACAGGGTTTATATAAAGAGATAAAGTACCGGTAGCTTTGGTTGTAATAAAACAAGTTCAATTTACGTGGAAGCACGTACTAATGGTCTCAGACAGAGTTTTGAAGAAACGCTTTTACTGCATCGACTAGGAAGATATACTTGTAATGGCTTTCGTCTGAGAAGGGAATAATCACAAACCTGACACATGAGCCGGTTTATGCCGAACACATACAGGATCCACGGAGACCTGAGTACGTGATAGCCAATAATAATGCTGATGATACCAAGTGTAAACTAACTTAATTGCCACGTACGTCACACGGCTAATACGGTTCCTTCCTTGGAATGCATTATTACCGCACACATGTCATTAGAATGCAGTACACAGAATTTGAATACGTTAGGATCTCAAGTTTAAATTAAATGTCGTTTGAATGCACTCACGTTTAAAATGTCTTCGTGGTATTACTTGCGAGAGGAGAAAATGCAGCAATAAATACTTAAGAGAAAAAGAAATTTGTGATCATTTTCAAACAGACAGGCTACCGGTACCTCACTTCAAAAGCACAAAATATAACCTGGACTGAAAAGATAACACTGAACAACAAATTTTTACTTTTTGTCTTGCTCTGAAATAAAAATAGGTGAATATTACTAATATGTGTGCCCTAAATATGAATTAAAATCCAAATTGCCCCATCACCCAGAACTTCCAACATGTAACTCACTAACATATAACAAGAAAATTAGAAACGTGTTAATATCTTCAATTTGATTAAATAAATTTATAGCCTATGTGTATGAATTAATCAACCTATATTATATTTGTATTCTATAATTTTGAGATATATAGTCCTACTTTTCACGCGCGATATTATTCTTCTTTAGTGTTAATATTATATTATATAATTCCATTGCCGCTGTAACTTAAAATTTAAATTTTAGTTCCTATTTTATTTTATTTATTTATTTTTATTATAATTATTTTTTTATTTTCTACATTTCTCATATATTAATATTGTATTATATAATTTCTGTAACTGTAATTTTAATTCTATTTCCTATTTAATTTTATTTTATATTCTCTTATAGGCCTATTAATATTAGACTATATCTGAACTGCGACCGAACACGAGCGCTGCTCATTCGGTCTCAAATTTTGTTAATACTACTGTATCTCCTTTTTATATTGTTTGTATTATTTCATTTCTATTTCTCTTGTTTGTTTGTGATTATATCCTTTATTCTGTATATTTAAAAATTTAAATAAATTAAATTTAAAAATATATATATATACATGTAGGCTACCATTTTCTGGAGAAAATGAATTGAATTCTTTTATGAAAAAAATTTATTTTTTATTTTTCACTGCTACTGGTCAAATTACAATACACGGGATTCAAAATGCCTCATAATACTTGAAAAATGTGTACTGGATGCAGAAATTATATTGCATAGTTAAAACACAACAACGATATAAATATTTCATGCATATAATGAGAAAAATCTCGGAATTTGAAATTACATTTACAAGAATTTTCTGAATGACTTCTGTTTATAATTAGACCCGGGACTATCTTTTACAAGGAACCAATAATAGTCTGCAAGCATGCTGGATGATAATCTTCCTTTATATCGCCTTTCCATTTCAGATATTCCTTGATGACATATTTCCCATGTTCGTCTCTTACCGCTCCAAGGTAGACCGAAAGAAATCTAAATGAGAATGTAAAAAATATCTTTCGAGAGACATAATACACCCCATTTTGTCATATGCACTTGACATGGTTTCCACAACAATTTCTATGTAGTCTGCCCTAGAATTTCCAAGTAAATTTGAGCAAACATCTTTGAAAGCGCGCCATGCCATTTTTTATGTAACGGACAGTTTTTCCTCAAACAAAGAGCCACCCATTACTTTGTGAATTTGTGGGCCGATGAAAATGTCCTCTTTTAATTCACCTTCACTCAAAATGGTAAACCTTCCTTTTAGATACTGAAAACCACACCCTTGTTTGTTCATTGCGTAGACCTCACTCTGAACTGTTAAGAAATTTACTGAAAGAAGGTACTAATATCTGTTTATTTATTACAAGTACAAAAGAATATGCCAAGAATCATAAGAAACCGGAAATAAGTCAAACTCATAAAATGCATTAGCTTTTTTTTTTTTTTGTTTACAACCCCCAACCCACGCCAAATATTTCCTGGGGAGCGCTTATGGAAAAGCGAAATCATAGTATTTCTTAAAAACTTTACGTGTACGAAGAAAAGAGATGTATTTTCGGATTCAACGCACACCAAACCATAAGGGATACATTGTTTTAAGTCGGAGCAAAATTCTTGTTGTTCAGTGTAATTAATAATAATAATAATAATAATAATAATAATAAAAATCACCGGCGTGGCTCAGGAGGTGCCGTGTTTTCCTCTGATCCGTAGTTGCGCTCGGGCGCGGGTTCAATTCCCGATTGGGCTGATTATCTGGTTTGGTTTTTTTCCGAGGCTTTTCCCAACCGTAAGGCGAATGTTAGGTAATCTATGGCGAATCCTCGCCAAACACCATCTCGCTATCACCAATCGCCTCGCCAAACACCATCTCGCTATCACCAGACTGTAATTACCTAGTAGTTGATATAGTGTCGTTAAATAGAAGGCCGACTGCTGGCCTCACATCCACACGTAACTTTCGAAACAATTTTATTAGTTTACGACAATTTTAATTCAAGATAAGTCATTTTGGGAACTCATGTAATTTTCGAGAGAAAAATGTATTTTTTAACAACTTCAAATTAGTGTAACTGAAAATTTTAAAAATAGGATCCATGTTAATATGACAATTTTTGGCCAGAATGTCTTCAGAAATAAGCTCCGTAAGTGGCAGTAATTCCTCGTGAATCACTCTGTATATATTTTATGGACCAACAGGTCTACTGAAAAAAGACGAGAATGATGATAAATTAATTACAGTAATAAGTATATACCAAAATAGGTGTGCAAAGTACATGCACACTACCAGCCGCCACTATTATTAGTAGAACAACTCTGTTTACATTCAAGCACCTGACTTTATCTTACCACAGTCTAGTATATACAGTCACGAAGCTCAATACATAGTAAATATGCATCCATAGATAGTTGCTAACCACTAGGATCGCTAATATCGCCTCATTACAGACAATGCGAAACAGTACCGGCACAGTCTAGTGTTCCTAGCACCCTCACAACTCAAGCTTCGTGACTGTATATACTACACTGTGATCTTACGTTGAGTCAATGCAAGGGACGTGAAACAGTCAGGAGACTTAGTAAACATCCCCTCCGAATTCATTCGCGCCCTGGGAGCACGAGTTTCACACGCATACTTTAAGGTAATTGTACTGGCATTGCTAAGGTACTTATCTTACAAAAAAAAAAAAGGCATTGGGTATGTTCACTGGCTCCGCTTAAAATGCTCATTGCAGACTTTCATTTATTAACCAAGGCACTTAACAATTATGAAAATGTAGGCCTATATCTTTAGCTGTCTGACATATGTTAAGAACAACCTTAACGATTCCACTGCTAGAAGTTACATACACAATTAGGCCTATTACACAAAGCATATCCATCTATACTTCATCCCATGTCTGACAGGAGAAGTAAATATTGCCGATAGCGAAGGAGAAAAGTATAATTGCTATTCAACTAATGGCAGACGTCTCATTCCACGCTTATCTTGGAGTTTGGTAGGGGTACAACGCTTCAGACTGCCCAACTTCAAGAGAAGCGTGGAATGAGACCTCTGAGATTAGTTGAATAGCAATTTGTACTTCTTTCCTCTGACGACAATGTTCACATGTCCTGTCAGATATTATGGAACGAAGCATAGTCTCTCAACCACATGTAAGGTTAGCTAAAACTGCATGTTGGTTACATACTATTGCCATTACTATGTTCAATAGATTGCCATCTGAATCTCTGTCAGCTACTTCCACATCTCACATTTGAATGTTTGTAAGTTAGCTTTCAATGTGTTCTTAACGAATGAGGACGGACAATTTAAAGAAGCATCATTGCTATAACAGTAAACTGTATATTTTTGTAGCAATGGGATAAGATCTGTGCAAAGTCTTCTTTATGGCACAAATGTTTGTCTTATTCATATTATCTTCGGGTGTCTTTGTTCTTTATGTCGCATCTAATTTTTATCGTTTCTATTGTCCTTATACAGTGCGATCGAGAAGTCTCTCCGCAGTGCTTGTGTAGCCACGGTGTAGCCGAGAATCCACTACACAGAGAATTAAAGTGGCAACACTGGTCGAGAAGCATATGATGGACTGGGGATGTGAGATGTCAAAGCGGAATTAATGGGGAAGTGCCAACTTTCTACAGGATTACTAGAACTAATGGAGCTGCGGAGGAACTTTTCGATCGCACTGTATTATCCATGTTACCTTTTATATGTTCTGAATCACACATGTTAACACGGTCTTTTTCTTCCCAGGTACTTCTGTGGAGCTCTGAAAGATTCCGTCAACTGCTATACCCTTGAAGTTTCATTCTTTGGTTACCAGAGACCCAATTCACCTGGAGTGTTCCAGTATACTGAAGACGCATGTATCCTTTGCCCAGCAATCCTCTGCTGAAGGTTATTTCACTTTAAATTCAGTCATAATATAGCTTTCCTAGTATTAAATAAGCATTCACATATATTTAATATTCAAAGCATTAAAATTCTTCTAAATATTTAACAGACTGCAAGAAACTACAGGAATATAATAATAATAATAATAATAATAATAATAATAATAATAATAATAATAATAATAATACAATTTGAAGTTATGTACAAAGAAAACAAAATTTTTCGGATTCATAGGATCTCAACCCAAACGAACCAAAATTTCAATCAATGATATCAATTTAGAACGGGTTTCAAATTTTAATTACCTAGGGTGTAATGTTACATATTACCAACCAAGCGATCAAGAAACTAAACTCTCCAGGTTTCTACAGCTCCTGGGAACAATGAAACGAACTCTAATGAAAAGAGTCCGGAAGGAAACAATATTGAAATTTTATAAGACAATGGCAACAGCATTGTTAACATATGGAGCCGAAAATTGAGTACTGACCGAGCAAAAACGTAGAAGAATAGAGGGGGCGGAGATGAGATTATTAAGACTTCTTGCTGGTTACAGATTGAAAGATCAGAAGAGAAACAGTGCAATTCGTGAAGAGTTACAAATACAAAGTCTTCTTGACTTCATAGACTCTTCTAGACAGCAGTGGTACCAACATCTGATGAGAATGGGCATAAACCGCACCCCTCTACAGATGTTCCTGTATCAACCAGTTGGTAGAAGGGATCTTGGCAGGCCCAGAAAGAGATGGAGAGAACAGTTCTGATTTCCTGGAAATGGAACAGGCCTAAGGGCCTGAACCATGATGTATTTGGATAATAATAATAATAATAATAATAATAATAATAATAATAATAATAATAATAATATAAACGCTTTTCCAAGTAACTTCAAAAATATAAACTAAAATGAATCAAACAAGATATGTTGCTGAAGTGTCAACTTTGGCAATTCAGTGATTACTATACTCTTCTTCTCCCTGAACTCACAGTAAGCGGGTTGAATCCCAGGAAAGAGAGTGGATTGTTAAATAGGCAAATAAAGCCGTTTGTCCCATGTATCTATCTAATCGATGTAGAAATATCCTTATTTATGAACAAAGGTAAGTCTACAATTACTACGTTCTCAAATTTTGGAAGCAAGTGACACAACTACAGAGTTGCTATCGGTTTGGTTTACCGCTGTACCAGCGCACGAGACCTCGGCGAGGACTTGGGTTGCGGCCGCCAGAAATTGTAGTCACAGCGTCAGTTTCCATTGACTCTAAAAACCAAATTGCAATAATTCATTGACTCACCTTCCTTTAGGGCATGCACGGGAGTATAGCGATAAGTTTTATGATTCAATAAACGTGATTCATTTCTTGCAAATAAGGCAGATACTCCAGTCTGCTGAGTTATTTTTAGCAATTATTGTAGCGTAAGTTTAAGATTAGCGCAAATGTAATCTAACCTATCCTCTGATAAAATTGATCGGTATCCAGGGCATTGCTTTGTTCAACACAGACTCTGTGTTCTCAAATTTATTCACTAGTTTATGTACTGCTTGCCTCGTCGGCGGTCGAGTATACAGAAATTTTGCAATAAACTCCCTACAGATCCTACGAGACGATTCATGCTTGCAATCCGTTTTGCACACAAACTCTATCTTCAAGAGTCAAATAACGAGCTATTCTATGCGGTATCTGACACCAAACTGCACTCACAACAATCTCACGATTGCATAGCACAGCGTGAAGGGGAATTGTGGAGCATAGTGGAGGCAGACGGTGGACTAGCATCGGACGATCCACATGCCTTAGTCGGTAAACCAAACCAATGACAAATCTGCAATTTGACTGTGGAGAGCTGCGATACAATTATGGGATGTATATCAATTAAAATTTCACAATACCACAGCCTTCTATATCTAACGAAACCAACTTCGTACTAGTAGGCCTAAGTAGTAAACATTTTGAATTTGGGTGTCTATCAGCATAGTACAGTTGATGTCTTTTGGCACTGGAAACCAACTGACGTCTTTGGCTGAAAATGAAACAATCAAATAAGGTTGGAGTCTGGAAAAAGCTTTAAACTGGATAGGCTGGTTTATACAGAGTGTACCGAAAGTAAGGTCAATCATTAAGGGCGTGAAGGTGGACCAGATTTACTGCAAATTATGTTTATATATTTGTATTCCTCCTACTTGTCGAATTGCATTCTGCCTTGAATGTCATACTCAATGGATTTTTTTTTTTTGTATTTCACTTAGCTAAATAATCATAAGTGCTCTGTTGTCATTAAAGTCTATCGGAGCAGATGTTGAAAACATCTCACATAAGTTTAACGCATTGTAAGTTCTGCAGTCTCTGCTGTCATATCTCCATTGCTGCTGTATGAATCTTTGTGAATAGATATATTTATACGATATCTCATAACCAGGCTTCGAGACTTCGGACCCAATAGAGCAATTCAGTGGGATATCAGCATAACGACGTACTGAGTATAGTGGTAAAGCGTACAGTGGGTGGCGGTACTGTAGAATGAATGCCAACAAATAAGCAAAGGAAAACGCTCTGGATTTGAAAGTTCTGACGAATAATTTGGTTTTCATACAAACTGTGTCAAACTATTTCACGGTTAGAAAAGTCAGAGCAAGAGATGCCGGAAGCCCTCAAATTAATTTAGAAAATGATGCAGAGAATTAATGAGACATCAAGTACACCGGTTACTGAACGTGTAAAACAGAAGTGGAAATCAATTTTATGTAAAAGTAACGGATATGGAACATTGTGTAACATAAACAACAAATTAGTGGACATAGAGTCACCCGAGAATAAAGGACTGTCTCTTAGAGACTGCAATGATGTTAGGTTTTTTCGTTTCGCTCCTATCACGTCATGCGACGTAGAGCGCAGCTTTCTACAGTACAAACTTTGGCAGATAACCGAAAAATATTTACGTTTGAGACACTGAAAATGTATCTTGTAGTACATTGCAATTCGGTACTGTAACTGCACTTCCTAAGACGACCAATAGGATAAATGAAAAAATTAAAATTGCTACATGCTTATTTCCACCATTAACACTGTGTATAATTAAATACAAATGCTTATAAAAGACAGGAGAATAATAGGTTTTCACATTCTTTTGAAATTATCATTGTGTAATGTGTATTTACTTTCAGAATGTACATATGTGTGTTTCCCCATACTACCGTACTCTACTCTAAACAGCAACGTTGTTATCTCAACACATCTCTAGCTACCTGCAGCGAGTCAACAACCTATAGTGCATGCACACTAAACTTATTGCATCGGGTCCAAAGTCTCGAAGCCTGCTCATAACTGTAGACGCTTTCCTTCATGGAGCGCCGTAAATAGAGCCCCAGTGATGTTAAGTCTGGAGACCGCGCCGGCCAAGGAATTGAACCATTACTAGGCTGTAAAAATAGAGTACATTAATCACAAAAGAGCATACGCAGCGAAATAAAACGACAAATGCATTCATGGTGTATGACAATGAAAGGAAAATTTATCATCTGCAACTCGAAAACGGGGACGAATTCAGAAAAATGGTATCAACATTTTTCCAGCAAATCATGTCCTCTATCACCTCCATAATCATTGACCTCACCTCTTGATATATCCTATATAGTGTGTATGCTCCTTAACTGGAAGCAGATTGCCGCCTGGGCAGGAACATTGCACGGACTTTCGTGGACTACTACCGGGCCGTGGGAGTGATCCCGGCTACTTTACCGGCTCCCGTGTCCTCGTCGCCCGAGCCGCGGCGGCGGGCGCGCTCCAGCCGCAGCCCCTCCTCAAGGCCACGGTCGCGGCCCCGCACCACGCGGGGGCAGGCCGTCCTGCACCTGCACGAGTTGACGGCGGCCGCGGACCGTGGGGGCAGCTCCTCCAGCGATGCGGGCGAGGGTTCCCTGCCCCCGCCGGCGCCCCTGACGCCCGCGGCGCGGCACTTCCAGCACACGCGACGTCGCTCGGCCGCCCTGCTTCACTACCGGGAGCTGGCGGCCCCCCTGCAGGAGCCCCCCGTGTCGGCGGGCCTCCGCAGCCTGGCGGGGCGGAAGGTGGGAGGGGGAGGGGTGATCTGCCGCTCAGAGGCGGGGACGAGGCAGCCGCCGCCGCCGCCTCCCGCTCCGCCCAGACTCGCCATCATCGACTTCAACAAGCTGACCCGCGGGGGGCTGGACCAGGCTACGGGGCGCGGCGGCCGGGGCCGGGGAAGAGCAAAGCCCCGGCGCAAGCAGCGCAACCGAACCTCCCCCCCCGTCCAGAGCCGCTTCTAGCCCACGGCACTGCTCACTTCTTGGGCCAACGTGACTCCTTATAGTCGGGAGCTCGCACGAATCTGACATCGGTAGCGAAGAGACTGCAACTTAAAGCAGCTTCACTTCTAATCGGAACGCTGTTTAATTCTTCCAGTGCATTGCAGTGCTTGAGATTTGGTACTTCAAAGGGTTTTGCAATCCTCACCTCATTTTTTTTTCCTTTTGCATCTTTGAAAAAAAAAACACTAAATTATTGTAATTATATTTCTCTTTTCTTTTCATAATAAATTAAAGATTTTCTCCCGCGCCGTGGCGTCGTGGTCTAAGGCATCCTGCCTAAGACTCCCGTTACGGACTGCGCGCTGGTTCGAGTCCTCATGGGGGAAGAAATTTTCTAATGAAATTTCGGCCAGTATATGGGACCGGTGCCCACCCAGCATCGTGATGCACTTGGGGAGCTACGATAGGTAGCAAAATCCGGTTGTCAATGCCAGCTATAACGGCTGGGGGGATCATCGAGCTAACAACACGATACCTCCATTCTGGTTGGATGATCGTCCATCTCTGCTTCGGCATGTGAACATGAGGCCAGCAGCCGGCTGGTCGGTCTAGGATCTTCACGGGCTGTAGCGCCACGGATCTAATCTATTATAACAAATGTTAAACTTTCACAATCTCATCACTTATCAAAATTCAATTTCTTTAGAATATATTATATATTATTAGTTTAAGCGCGATGAATGCACAGGATCCTCTGGCATATTACTGTTCAGTACACCAATATAGGACAGAATAAATTCTCTTCATCTCCAACTGCGCAGTTTGATTACGCTACCTGCATTCTTACGAGCTGCCGACTATACACTCAATTCCATTAATGCCATTATGGTTTGAAGTTTCGTTTACATTCTGTACTCCATCCCCCTCCCGCTTCTATGCTAGTAAGTATATATACAAGCGACAGAGAAAGCCATTCCTATGGGCAGTGGCATGATGCTGCACCTCTGAAATTTTGGCATACATTACATCACAAACGGGTTCTAACTTGTGTGACGCCAAAGCTGCTACTCTATAATAAATACCACTGAAAACCGGAATAAACAATATAGGCAAATCAAGCCGTGCGTGAACAGTAAAGGTGGGGAGTGGAGAACGTAATTTAATTGTGAGTACGACTAAAAAACCAGACGGCATTAATGGAAACCACTGTACAAGTAGTTAGTCAAGCGTTGTCTTTCGGAGTCATTGAAGAACGAAAATGCCTTAGCAGGTTTATGAACGCTTCGTTCGTGTCCATTTTATCTATTATAACTTAGAGATAATGTAGCTTACGAATTGTTGGGTTTTAAACAGTTAAGCTTATTCTTAATATATAGACATTACTTGATTGTTATTTCAAAATACCAATAAGTTCTAAGAAAGAAATTATTTAAATTATGAAAATATTGATATATGAATGTGTGAATGAATGAATAAATGAAAGAATGATTATTTAAGAAATGAAATAAATCAACATAATTATTCGAACGAAGGAATTGGTAAAGAAAGAAAAAATATGTTTTGCACAATTTCATCGCGTTGGAAATCAAGATTCACAAATCACAAACATTTTTTATATACCGGTAATTATTACTCGACCGAGGCCAGTGGAGTCCTGCAGCCCGGGGCGCCACTTGTACTGCTGCTGCGTTCGTATAGCGTCATCGCGGTAGTTCACATTACGCCCACGGGTCCAGTCGTCTCGGTCGAACAATACCACTTTAAATACCGTCTTTCCCAAGTAGTAAAATGATATCACATGTTACTGTAACATAGGAATATCTACGCTATGTGGATTTATGCAATATTAATTACATAATATAATTTTACTAAGCTGAAGAACACACATTACTTCATGAGACTATAAATTTTATTTTCCGTGCAATCCGAAAAATATATTTATCTTCCTAATAAGGTGCACAGTGAATTACAAGATATATACAGACTATAAATTACGTGTAAGTCAGTAAAAAATTAATTATTTTTGCTCGCTACTGAGGACTGAGTTTTTTCAAGTGCTCCATAAAGATACTTATAACAATTGGTGAGAGAGGAAAATTTCCGACAACACAATTTGATTGTTCAAAATAACTCCAAGTAAATGAGGATTAAGCTACCTACACATGGAGGAAAATTTTACAGTAATTTTGTCACAGATTTTAAAATAACGGGCTCAACAGAGTAGAAAATGCATAGCTATGGACATCACCCCGATTATGAAGGGAAGATAGTTGTTATGGTGGATGAAGAATTAGAAAAATTGCCATAGGTTTGGGTATAATGTTTGTAGATTATTTACTTATTTATTTATTTATTTATTTATTTATTTATTTATTTACTTATTTATTTATTTATTTATTTACTTATTTATTTACTTATTTATTTATTTACTTACTTATTTATTTACTTACCGATTTATTTATTTATTTACTTATTTATTTATTCATTCACTTATTTATTTATTCATTTACTTATTTATTTATTTACTTATTTATTTATTTATTTACTTATTTATTTACTTACTTACTCATTTACTTACTTACTCATTTACTTACTTACTTACTCATTTACTTACTTACTCATTTACTTACTTACTTATTTACTTACTTATTTATTTACTTATTTATTTACTTACTTATTTATTTACTTACTTATTTAATTACTTACCTATTTATTTACTTACTTATTTATTTACTTACTTATTTATTTACTTACTTATTTATTTACTTACTTATTTATTCACTTATTTATTTATTTACTTATTTATTTATTTATTTACTTACTTATTTATTTACTTACTTATTTATTTACTTACTTATTTATTTACTTACTTATTTACTTACTTACTTATTTATTTATTTACTTATTTATTTATTTACTTATTTATTTACTTACTTATTTATTTATTTCTTTACTTATTTATTTACTTATTTATTTATTTACTTATTTATTTACTTATTTATTTACTTACTTATTTATTTACTTATTTATTTACTCACTTATTTATTTACTCACTTATTTATTTATTTACTTACTTATTTATTTATTTACTTATTTACTTACTTACTTACCTACCTACTTACTTACTGACCTGACCGGATTTATTTATTTATTTATTTATTTATTTATTTATTTATTTATTTATTTATTTATTTATTTATTTATTTATTTATTTATTTATTTATTTATTTATTTATTTATTTATTTATTTATTTATTTATTTATTTATTTATTTATTTATTTATTTATTTATTTATTTATTTATTTATTTATTTATTAGTATTTGTGTGCTGAACAACAGCCAGATGCCAATTATAGGTGTATATAATAATACTAATATAATAATAATAATAATAATAATAATAATAATAATAATAATAATAACAATAATCTAAAAAATTAAATCTATATCCTATATGAAGAGTCAACTGCAAGAATGATGGATGTCACTTTCTTGTCGAAAATGAACCAAGACTTTCAATGCATAGCTTAAGACATATACAATGTACATAGAGAGTTGGCATTAACACTGATAGCCATTGTCCAGTAGGCCCTAATGATCGGAAAATCACAGTTAAGCTTTGAGCGCTAAGCATTTCAAACTTTCAATTGCTTCTCCTGCAAAATGTATGCCAAATGACATCCATCATTCTTGCAGTGGACTCTTCATATATAATTTTGTGCGAGATCGTGCGTATTTGCTTGTTTTCCGCACAGAACCAATACGCGGTAACTGTGAAATACCACATTCAGTATTCCCAACGTAACACACATAACAATTTCCCTATTCTTACGGCTTAAGCGCCACATTCATTTTACTGCTTTAGGCTTTTAACATATTATTTTTAGAGACGTTTAACATAGTAATAATTATAAATTGGAAACTTACCACTGCAATTTCACCTAAATTGCAATGTTAATTATTGTTTTTAAATATTTGCAAAAATTAAGCAAAGTCTACTACTCCACGAAACTTATTGCATTCCTGATACAAGTAACATTAAGGAAGCCGTGAAAAAATCAAGAAGATTCCAGATGCCGATGTTATTACTGCAATATGTTATGTAAATAATATTGTTAAAATATTAAAATGAAAAATAAATCATTACATAACCTTACCGTTTGTTTTAAGTTCGCATTTATAGACTGGTGAAAAAAAAGACAGACGTATATCACGGCCTGCTGGAGTATAGTAAACACAGAAAACATTTTATAGCAACAATGTTGAAGAAAGATATTTTGGTTTTCCGAAGTTGCCGTCATTAAACAGAAACCAACATGGAGATTTCATTGCAACTAATTAGAAATTCGTCTTTCAGGTATGTAATAAACGATCTTCGCATAAAATAATGTACAATACACGAGCGGTATGTTTGACAACATATCGCTCTTGTAACGTATATTACTATTATCACAAGCTTATAATGCAGTGGATAACAATTATTGATGGACTTGGGGCAATATTGTGACAAGCAGCACTCAGATTTTACAGGACAGCAACTCTTAAATTTAAAAATTATAACAATTTAATAAGCCTGATTTTTAAAATGAAGTTTGAAGTGACATGACCTGTTGGACATTGAGTAGTCTATCACAAGTTTTGTTATACAAAATTACTGTGATTATTGTACAATATTCATAGAGAAGGTAAATTCAAATATGGCTTGTCATTATGCTGCCGCAAGCCCTTCATTATTATACTAGGTTATTTCACTAGACCAGCGTTTCTCAAACTTTGTTGTAGTGGGTACCACTCTTTAAAGTCAGAACAGTTCCGCGGACCACCTTTCTCTTGTTCCCTTCGAAAGCAAATATATCATTTTCGTAGTATATTTTAATACCAGTATAATAATAATAATAATAATAATAATAATAACAATAATAATAATTTATTTAATCTGACAGGATTAAGGCCATAAGGCCTTCTCTTGCATCCTACCAGATAGCACATATAAATACAAAAAAGAAATAAAAACACTGATGAAAATGATACAAATTAAGTTAAAGCCCTATAGAGGGTCAACAGAGTCAAAAGTACATTATAGTGCTCTCATCGAGCTAATACAACGAAAAGAAAGAAAACAGAGATAGCAATGATGATATTGATAACTGACAATAATAATAATAATAATAATAATAATAATAATAATAATAATAATAAAAATACATTACATATTAATTTTCAATTTTACAACAGCATAATTACAATATTTACTATATGTCATGGGTTAAGGTGAGGTTGCGCAACCTGACATGTGTTCAACAAACAATTCCACGAACTAGAATGTGATTTTTTAATTTAAATTTGAATTTTGATATTGTCCGACAGTCTATGACGTGGTCAGGGAGAGAATTCCAGAGGCGTGGAATAGATATGCTGAAAGATGATGAGTAGAAGGATGTTCTGTGCAGAGGAATAGAGAGAAGGTACATGTTCCGGGTTCGAGGTAGTGAAAGGTAAACAAAACGAGATGCTAGGTAAGAGGGTGTGGAGGTGTGGATGATTTTTATAATAATAAGAGAGAGTTGAAGAATCTTCTTTCTTTAAGTGGACTCCAAGACAACAATTCTAGTGACGGTGTTACATGATCGAATTTTCTAATGTTACAAACGAAACGAACGCAGATATTGTGAACAAGGTGTAGTCTATGGGCAAGATAGTATTTAGATTCGTGAATAAAGACTCGCAATAATCGAAGTGGGGCATCACTAAAGTTTGGATCAGGTTCTTTTTAAGGCTGAGAGGTAAAACATTGGTTAAGTGTTTGAGGGAATGAATTATGGAAAAAGGTTTCTTACATATGTAGGTCACTTGACTTTGAAAATTTAAATTTGAATCTAAATATACCCCTAAATTGTTTACTGTCTTACTATATGTAATTGTAGTATTATTCTTATACTTATATTTAAAATAGAATTAAGGTTCAGTACTTCGGTCCTCTGTTATGAATTCGGGTGGTCCCTGGATGGGTTACAGGCGCCAGATGTGCAGGGAAAAGATGGTGAGAAAGACGCAATATAGTGCTTTAAATCCCTCTTTTGTTGCTGGGAGTAGAGTGGAAAGCCGATAGGTGGGTAGGATAATAAATTTCATAAAATGTCAGTACTGGCGGCCGGGTAGCTCAGTTGATAGAGCAGCTGGCTACGGACTGGAAGGTGTGGGGTTCGATCCCAGGTGGTGACAGGATTTTTTCTCGTTGCCAAACTGTCAGAACGCCCCGAGGTTCACTCAGCCTCCGGGTCTTTCCCGGGGGTTAAAGGCGGTCAGAGCGTGGTGCCGACCACACCACCTTATTCTAGTGCAGCGGTCATGGAAAGCATGGGGCTCTACGTCCATGCCCCCAAGTGCCTTCTTGGCATGTTACGGGAGAAAAAGTGAAATTCGATTGCCATATGTCATTTCCGAACTCCGAGGTTTTAAGCTATAGTGTGATGCACAATTCGTTTGAATTTTATTTTTTCTTCTTTCTTTTTTTAAGGACCACAAGGGCAGACCTCGAGGACCACAGGTGGTCCGCGGACCATAGTTTTAGAAACGCTGCACTAGACTAAAGTTCCCTTATTGAGTACAAAAACAACTTTAAAACTAAGATCAGTAGAACCAAATCAATTACAACTAATCTATTGGTAATTTTGTTTAGTTGTTCATGAAACATAACAACTATCTTGCCTGAAACCTATAACTAGTTGTAAAACATCGGGGAAATCGTACCTCAAAACATTGTGGAAAAACCTGCAACAATCTTTTCAGAATCTAAATCCTCGTACCTTTGACGTATCTCATAATACAGCTTCCCTTATTCTTCCTCGATCACAATTATTGCTGTTCCACCACCATGCAAACTTACGAAGGCTCCACCATTGTCATCATTATTTTCTATGACAGATGCAGGGTAGAGGAAGAGGTAGATATCCTTGCCGTGCTTAAGAAAAGAAATAAAACATTTTGTTCTGTCGGTTGGGGTGAAGATAGAAGACTTGCGTAACGCCACGTTTGGATTTAGAAACGGCAGATCTCTTGAATGTTGGATCAAGCCCACGGATATGAGGAAACAAAAACGCGGCACAGCTGTCTGCAGGATGATTGATGACGTCCCATCTATCCCGGAGGGCGCGGTGAAATAGGTCCGAACTTCAGTGTTATTGCTGAAGAGATTAGACGCAAAATACAAAACACGCGATAAATTCACTAATTGTTATATAAATATCTATCCACTTCTAAGTAAGCTGAAATGAAAGCGTCTAATCCTACCATATATATAAAAGCAAAGTTAATGCGTTTGTGTAACGCAACACTCGAAAGAGAATTAACGTGACCGTAATCCAACTTAAATTAAACCTATTAGACTAAATATGATTTGAGGAGCATTGTTTACAGATCATATTATGTCCAAGAAACAAAATTTTACAGAAAGAACGAAAAACTGATTACTCCTAATCTGGGTAACTTTTCACAAAGTGAAAAATATGACGTTATTATGCTTGAGGAGTACTTCAAGGAACTTGAAAAAATGTAATCACTTTTCAATTCTGTTCTTCAAATTGAAGGAAAATATGTTGGACATAATACGTTTTGATCCAATAACTGTACAGGTGTTGTGATTAAAAATTCTTAATTAGGAAAATACATAAAATAATCAATTATTCTTGTTATTAAAGAAAAACATTATCTGTTAATATAAAATTACAATTTCCACATTAAACATTTTGATATACAGAGTGTTCATAACTTCTTTCTGCAGTCATGAAGTCTTTAATGAGATAAATGATTGCATAAAACCCATTAATATTGTTTTATTAAATAAAACATTATTTTGTTAATACAAAAAAAATAGACCTATTAAACAAAGTTTGATGTAGGTTTACAGGGTGTTCATAACATCCATCCAGCTGGATTCATGGTGTTTGAATCTTTTTCACATTTCTTCGAATCCTCCTTCTAAGCAGCCACAATTTGCCATACTATCATCATCCTCATTTCCAGTTACCACATGCATCGATGATGTTAGCATAGAAATCTAAAGCTTCATACAATTAAAATAAGCCCCTGTTTCTTTACTATTCCTTTCTGCCATAAGTTACTATGGGTCATAGAAAAAATGAAACAGTAATTTTACATTTTAAAAATTCGAGGGTGTTATCAGCTCATTTCCCTTCTCCGACATCAACTCCCCCCCCACACGAATTAGTAAATACCCTTATGCGTAAGAAAGAGGTAAAGACCTGAAGATTTGACTGTTGAATTAGTATTGTATTAAATTATATTAAATTAAAATGATAGAATTTTTACATTCATTAGAATATTGTCGGGGCGTGATAAATGTTTGTAGAGAGTCTCACAATCCCTGCATTCTTCATTGAAATCAATTTTTTACGTGCCTTGCCTCATATTTCAGTTTATGGGCATGTTCTGCTACTTTCGGCATCCTCCTGAACTGTCACCTACAATAGTTTCTTGTTCCATACTGGAAACAACTTTCATCACACACAGCTCGCAAGGATGAGACTGTATTGTCCGTATTGAATGTGTAGCATTGTCGAGAAAAGTGTGCCAGATTGTAAGTATAACTAACATAAGAAAATAATTAATTAATTTCATTTATACCAATTCTATAACATGAATATTAGACGTAATACGATATGAAACAGACACTATAAAAGACTCAATACGATTTGAAACAACCGCTACTTTTAAGCAGTCATTTACACTGTTAGCGAATACGATTTGATACAATCAGAGTTCACAGCGTGAAAGACCGTATCCGAAACTATAGCAAAATGTATCGAACTCAATTTTGTACACCAGCGGACATAGTACGATTTTAAACAATGCTCCTCATTTATATATTATGACCAGATAGAAAAAAATACAATACTGCACAATATTCAGTGGAATTGGGTACAGATATACTTTTATCCTGCGTATGTGCTGTATTGTCTCAAGTACTGCCTCTGTAACAAACTGGACACATCAAAAGCGCAATCTGTAAATATTAATGTGAATCCTAGTTCAAAAATGATCACAATAGGAACTCTGCTTTTCATGGAACGACATAAGGATATATAGGTAACGCGATATATGTAAAGATTCTTAATATTTTGGTCTTACAGAATTGTCTGTTATGGTTAGTATTAGTTAATAACGCAGAAAAATGCGCTCCGGCGCCGGGAATCGAACCAAGGACCCCAGTTCCACGTACTGGGTGCTCTACCACTGAGCTTCGCCGAGACTCAATCCACAGCACCGGTCGAATCTTTCTCCTCTGTTTTTTCCCCCCCTTTGTGGCCTTACTCCAGGTTCGACAAATGTCATCATTCAAGATGCGAACTCATAGGAGTAACTTCTGTTCATATGACTATTCTTCTAGCAGTGCATATGAACTGAGAGTCCCGACCGCACAGATGACTCATATGAGTGCGCTCCTTGTATGATGACATAATATAAATCGAACATGGAGTAAGGTCACAAAGAGAAAAGCCAAAGGAGAAAGATTCGATCCGGTGCTGTGGATTGAACCTCGGCGTAGCTCAGTGATAGAGCACCCAGTGCGTGGAACTTGGGGTTCTTGGGTTCGATCCCCGGTTCCGGAGCGAATTTTCTCCGTTATTAACTAATACTACAGTCCGCGTCACCGTTTTTGGCGTGTGAATTAAGTAATGGGAACGTTAAATGCGAGTGTTTTACATTTTCCGCAGTCAGACTGACAACTATGTTTGGAAAATGGCTGATGTGACGTGTATAGGATGTGGTACCATTCTCAGCTGCACTAGCAACATGCTCACAAATTGAGCACTATATATATTGAACAAACGCCAAAAACGCTGGCGCCAGCTGTAACGCAATATAATTTTACATATCAGAGAAACATCACAGATGCAAAGTATTACTGCTGAAAACAAATTTTACAGTAATTAAGAATATGAATTAAAAAAATTAAAACCAATTATTCTATTAACTATAAGAATATATTATGTATCATATATCAAAACAAAAATGTGCTTTAAAAAAGCGCAAAGCTTGTAATACTTTTTCGCAAAAATAATATAATCCAAATATTACGTAAGTTTGATCATAGTAATATCAGCAGCCAACTTTTTATTTTATATTTCTACAAATTTGTAATTCAAAAGAGTGCTACAGATTGAATGTGCTGTATAAAGCCTACCGTTCCCAGTCGCCAAGATAGGCATCCAGATCACCCTCCACCACGCCCAGGACTCTGTTCACAACTTGCTATATTCTTTCCTTGAATTGAATTGAATTGAATTTACGGGTGGGGGTCACTATGGCCCAGCACTGCTACCTATTACGATCTATTGCGCTAACCCTCAAGCTAAGCGCATTCCCAAACCCACACCGACTGACTACACTATGGTGCGCTGTGTACCCAGGTTTCGAGCAGGCAACCCCCTCGTCCCTAGGCCAGCCCCCTCCGTGCGTCGCCAGCCGGTGATCGAGGAATGCTATGGAATGATGACGAAATGGAGAAATGGTGACGGAATTATGTAAAATGCCTAATATGAGGAAAAACGGGAGAACCCCGAGAAAAACCCCAACTGCGACCTTGTTCTCAGTTACCTGTATTCTTTAACATGTTGAGTAGTGTAATTCTTGGTTAATGCATCTTAAAATTCTCAAACGCAATTTATAGACTGCAACACGGTTATATAGTGATGATAAAGCAATGGTGAAATTTAAATGATACAGATAACAGAAATATATGGAAAGATCATTTTCCGCTATAATTTTTTCGGAATATGTATGATAAGTCTTTCTTGTGTTAAATTTTATCGCGCCTTGTTAACATGTTTCGACCTATTTTGGGTCATCTTCAGAACTGGTCGTTGTTGGTGTTGGCGCCTCTTGTTTCCTGTGTGGGTGCGTTCGTAGTGTATAGTCAAAGAGTGTATGTGTTTTGAAATTGAGTTGTGTGTTGAGAATATTGTTGGGGTGTGTTTTCATGTGTCTGTATATTTCATATTGTTCTAGTGTGTTGAGTTTCTGGCTTTTTGGTTGGATGTGCAGTATTTCCATGTCTGTGTTGATGTCTCTGTAGGTGTGGTTGGCATTTGTGATGTGTTCTGCATTTGTGGAGGTGTTTTGTAATTTTGTTATGGCTGTGATGTGTTCTTTGTAACGTGTTTGAAATGATCTGCCTGTCTGTCCTATGTAGAAGTTGTTGCAGGTGTTACATTTGAGTTTGTATACGCCTGTGTACACAGAAAACAAGAGGTTCCAGCACCAACAACGACCAGTTCTGAAGATGACCCAAAATAGGTCGAAACATGTTAACAATGTACGTTAAAATTTAACACAAGAAAGACTTATAATACATATTCCGAAGTGGTACAGTGTTAAAAGCTGTGTAATCAAGATGTATAATTTTTTCAGCACAAGACTAAAGAAATACAGGAAATCGAAACCAATACATTTTGTCAGAAACAACCAGAAGGCTAATAAATTACATTGTAGATACTGAATTAAGTTATAATAAATTCTGACGTTCGTGCTATCTCTCTTTCGAAGTGTGTACACAGAAAAATATAAGATATTTCTATATTGAAAATATATTTCACGAATTTAATTCATGTTATTTGTTGTGTGTTTAGATTCACAGTTAAGCGAATATAAAATAAAGTGGTTTAAAAATTTGAAACTTTTCTATTTTATGCAATTATAAAAAAGATAGGATTTCCCGAGATGGAATTCCATTATTCTTTCTGACACTTTTCCTTCACACGATCCCTGTTACATGTCATTCCAGTTCTCTGAAGAAATCCTAAGCTCAGGTAAGATCAATTTATTTTTCTTAATTATATATATTTTTTATGCTCGACCATGCCGAAATGTAGTCATTATACACCTGGGTAGTAGTCCTTTAATGCATGTCATTAAAGTACACCTAATTTATTCATTAAAGTTCAGGTTTTCGATTATTCTCGGATATGCAATCGAAAGACGAGGGAAACGTCACGGAGGCTGGAAATCCAATACTGTCGCAGAAGGTTATGTTCTGTTACTATAATAATTAACATTAATTGTAAATGATATTCAAATAAATTCAATTTGTCATCTCG
Organism: Periplaneta americana; assembly: GCF_040183065.1. Lineage (NCBI taxonomy): Eukaryota > Metazoa > Arthropoda > Insecta > Blattodea > Blattidae > Periplaneta > Periplaneta americana. The sequence continues at coordinate 167,792,297 of NC_091126.1, read as the reverse complement.
TTTTTCAATTCTAAATCAATTTCCAGGTTATATCAAAATTAGTTCATGTTATTCTTTACATTACATCAAGGTCAAAACATTATTGTTATTGTTCCTTGGAAAAAATCAATACTTTCGCGTCTGAGCACATCTCACAATATACGAGCCATGCATAAGGTCACTTCCGATCTTCAGTCAGATACAAATAAAATGAATACTTCTGAATAATTTCAAGTTAAAAATATGGTCGAGAATAAAAAGGTGTATGAAACTTGCCTATAATAGTAATTAAGACGCTCGTATGAAAATTATGAAACTGGCTTGCGCTCGTTTCATAAATAAACACACTCGCGTCTTAATTACTATCATTATAGGCTCGTTGCATGATGTACTATTTAAGTTGTAGATGTAAAAGTTTTGTAAAAGTAACTACTAATTAAAATCGCAAAATTATTTTTGTTAGGACCTTTTTTCTTGTTTTACTGTTTTCTGTTCATCCCTGCAGTTCGTATCTATAATTGAAGACCTCCCGGAAAAAAGGATGTAACATAAAATTAATTAAATATGGAACTTAGGGGGGAAAAGTAATTTTTATGCATTCATTTATAACAGGCATGGGCACTAATAACTCAATCGAGTCACTGCAGATTTCCCCTTAACTCCCCACTCCACCTTCCCCGGTTGAGACGAGTACACAAGAAGGTAAACATTTCTCAGTAACGGATTTTATAAAGCAGGCGTCATAGCTTTTACGAAATTTCGGCTGTCGCTGGTCGCCTGAAATCCATCACTGCAGCACAATGCCTATTGTGCGTTTGTTTATAAGGCAGTGAAGCGGAAAGGACTTAAGCGTGGTTTTCAGAGTTCCGTTCCACTTCCCAATTGTGTCCAGGACTGATTTATAATAATAAATTACTGCGCGCAATAGCTGAATAAACTTGTATCCTAGATCAGTCAAATGGTTCTGCTAGTAAATATAACGAAATATGCCCCTGAAATTATTTTCCTTTCTCCTGAAACGTGAATTATACATTTGTTGACTGCACCCTTATTCCGAAAAGGTCTTCAATTATAATTATGAAAATCCTGTATGGAAATATAGCATGAAACTTCGTGAATCGAGAAAAAGCTACCCAATAATTCTGACTGGGTTAAGGATGATTATTATTATAGGAGAAAAATTCGCTCCGGCGCCGGAGATCGAACACGGGTTCTTGGTTCTACGTACCAAGTGCTCTAACCACTGAGCTACCCCGAAGTTCAATCCACAGCACCATATTGAATCCCTCTCCTCTAGTCCTCTTCCCTTTGCTGCTTCACTTCAAGTTCGACATATATGTTGACATATGAGTCGTTCAGAGCAGAAGTGGTGTAAGTCAAAAATGGGTAATGAGGGTTAAAGTAAACATTCTGTAAAATACAGCGCAAAGTAGCAATTAATATTCACTTTATTTAAACTGTTAGTAGTCAGTGGATAGCAAGAACGACATATTAATTGCTACTTTGCGCTGTATTTTAAAGAATTTTTATTTTAAACCTCATTATCCAATTTTGACTTACACCACTTTTGCTGCGAACGGCTCATATATTAAAACAACTGCCATTATAATCATTGTTTCCATAACAGATATATTCTGTAGGACCAAAAATTAATCTTTACGTAGACTTTTCGCCCAACAGTGCACATTACTGTGGAATCCCGGCCACCAAGTCACTCAGTTGAGTGCGCTCCTTGTATAATGGCAGTTGACTTAATATATGTCAACATTTATGTCGAACTTGGAGTCAGGTCACAAAGGGGAAAACACTAGAGGAGAGGGATTCGAGCCGGTGCTGTGGATTGAACTTCGGCGTAGCTCAGTGGTTAGAGCGCTTGGTAATAATAATAATAATAATAATAATAATAATAATAATAATAATAATAATGGTTTATTTTAACTGGCAGAGTTAAGGCCATTCGGTCTTCACTTCCACTCAACCAGTATGATAGAAAATTACTACAATGCTGTGAATATAACATAATTAATACAATACAATATAATACAATTCAAAGCAATACAATACTACAATACAAGACAATATAATACATAATTAATATAATACAATGACAATTCTTTTCATCTTCAAAACACCAATGAAATAATTATGTAATAATAATAATAATAATAATAATAATAATAATAATAATAATAATAGTAGTAGTAGTAGTAGTAGTAGTAGTAGTAGTAATAGTAATGATAGTCATATCTAAATTAAATTAAATTATTAAACTCGATCACAATTATAACTTCAATTTGACTGCGCCCGTAAGAAATTGTTTAGCCTTTTCTTGGAAGTGGTTATTGTCTGGCATCCCCTAATCTTCTGAGGTAGAGAATTCCATTCACGGGGGACTGAGACAGTAAAAGAGGATGAATAGTGGGATGTTCTACGGGCAGGAATTGCTAGGATTTGGCTCTCCTGTGATCTGGTGTTTAGATTGTGACTGGAGGATAAGTAGTTAAACCGGGAACGAAGATAATTTGGAGTAGAAGTGTGGAGAACTCGAAACAGAAGAGACAGCGAATGAAGTGTTCTACGGTTACTAAGTTGCAGCCAGGATAAAGATTTGAACGAGGGTGTAATGTGGTCAAATTTGTGAGCATTGCTGATGAATCTGACATTCATATTGTGCACACGCTGCAGCTTGTTCGAAAGGTCAGTTGTCAAGTCTGTAAATATTACGTCGCAATAGTCAAACAGTAGTAGTACGAGGGTTTGCACTAAAGTCTGTTTTAATTCTGGCGGAAGGAAGTTTCTGAATGGGTTAAGAGAATGCATGGTATAGCACACTCTCTTGGATATTTTCTTTATTTGGCATTCCCAATTTAAATTTTCGTCCAAGAAATTGCCGAGATTTCTGACGACGGAATGGTACGGAATAGTGGCATTATTTACTGTAATAATTGGGATATGTCTGTCGTTCATTGTGTTCAGTAGTCTCTTATGTCCAATTATTATAGCTTGTGGCTTACTAGCATTTAACCTGAGTCCGGACTTTTTCGCCCACGAAGAAATTTGAGTAAAGTCATGAACTACGTAGAACCAAGGACTCGGGTTGGATCCCTGGCGCCGGAGCGAACTTTTCTCCTCTAATAATCATCATTACCAAAGCTCGGAACTTGGGGACTTGTGTCTTTGAACGTGGCTAAGCGACCGGACTTCAGTGTCAACAAACTCCCGCTTCCAACACAGAGGTACTGTCAGGTCTGCTATAAAAGTGGTTCCTGGCTGGAACAACATAATGGTAATATTATGATAGGTTGAAACACGTAATTTTATAGCATATATATATATATATATATATATATATAAACATGCAAAATACATCAAATTTACAGTTCTGCTCTGTACATTTTATTACAGTGTATGACTACATGCATTCGAAGATTTTCGAACCCATAAATTCTTCGTCTGTTAGTTAAACTTGATTTGAAACGAAGGAAACTTATTTCCACGTCACATGAAGTGACGGGAGCAAACTTTAATTTTTTTTTATTTTATTTATTTTAACTAGCTACCTAGTGAGTACAAATTGCATTTATAAAATAAAAATGTTTCTAGCCACTACTGTAAGAGTCAGGCTCGTGTACGGTGTGGTCTTAGTGGATATTCAATAAAAACATGAATATAGTCGATAGAAATAAAAGGTAAAAAAGGTACATTTGTTACTATTATATACCATTGATAATTTTACAAATCTCTTTTTTAAAAGTTTCAATTTTAAAAAATTTCAAATTTGGAAAATGGTTTGAAATTTTATTATAAAGTCTTGGGCCTAAATAAAATACTGAATATTTTCACTGTCACTGTTTCCTGTTCGATTTTCAGCAGATCTCGTATCTGAGAAAGATAAGTATATCCTAAATTTTTCTCGCAAATAGTTTTCAATTAGTGTATCACTACTAGGGAAGGTCCCTCTACGACTTGATCCATGGCTATGGACAAATTTTCCATCAATTTAAAGGACTGCAATGTCTTTCAATGAATGCCCGTTTCCAGCTCTAGTTTATGTGTGGCACAACTTACAAAATATAAACTCCGCAGTAGAAGAAAATAATGTATCTCCTCAGAATTTCTCCACGAAATTCTGTACCTAAAATTTAAGAAATGTATTTTCAAACTCCCATAACACCCATTCGAACAACACGTATTTTCTCATTCCTCAGACAGACCATTTACCTGTAATTCTCTTAATGTCATTGGCTTCGACATGACACAGTTTCTTCGTTCGTCTTCTTGCCATTCGATGTGACCACTTTCTTTGTACATACGACTGTCCCTGAGCACTTGCAGCGTGAGCTTTGTGTACGTTGTACCTGTAACCTTACTCAAGGCACGACACACAAGTCCCCAAGTTCCGAGCTTTGATCATTACCAGAGGGCGGATCAGAGTGAACAGGTTCCGTGACTTCATGTTACCGATGCAGAGAGCAGAATGTCTCGGCACGTGTTCCCTAGGTACAGACAGTGGGTAAAGAATTATACAGTTTGTAGTAGGAACATTACGTTCCGCTTCGCAAACAGGTGGCGTATGCTACTACTAGTGAAAGCAAATACGAAGTTATTATTTGGGAATACGAGGTAACCGATGAACTACGCATAGTAGTGGGTCTACAGTTAAACAGGGCAGTTAGGAACAAGAGTGTGCTATTTGTGTTGTTACAGTATTTATAAACTGTCAGAATGCCTAAGGAAAAACGTGTACAAAGTGAACGCTTGTACACCAGTTTGGAGGTAATATCTTCAGCAATGAAGGAGAAATAATTACGTGTAATATATGTAAAGTGACGTTAAGAGCTACGAAAAAATGGCAATTAGAAAGGCACTGCAACAGCAGACATCACAGGGAATACATACAAGAGAATCCGAAGAAGTTACGAAAAAAGTGAACGAGACTCTTCAAAATGTGTTAGCAAAAAATCATGGTTTTTCAATCAAGTGTTGTGCGAGATGTGTTGCTGCAAAAACAAACAGAATCCTCCAGATCAAACAGTGAAAGAAATATATCAGACATTGATATTGATATTCCTGATATAGTATATTACTCGTATGCACCTATTACGTCTTGCGATGTCGAAAGGAGTTTCTCACGATATAATTTTTGTTTAAGTGAGAGGCGCAGAACGTTCCCTTTCGACAATCTCTGCATGTACGTTATTGTCCACTGCAATACACAGACTACGTAGTATTCACTTTACACGTAAATACAATGTAGTGTTTTATAACGGAGTACAAATTCACAGCCGTCATGTACAGCACAGTGTACGCATTCTTTTGATACAGCTGTACGGACATTGCAGGTACGTGCCCGTTGTGTACTTCTGGAGTCACCGTCTCTGCTTCAATATAAACATACTATACAGTAAATGGTTAGTAAACTTGTAAGAACAGTCACTCTGATCCGTCCTTTGATCATTACCAGATATATTCTGTAGGACCAAAAATTAATCTTTACGTAGATTAAGGATATTTTACATATGGTAAATGTGGGACTCGGAAACCATTTTCTTTCCAAAAAGAAAACATACTGTAGATCGTGTCGCCTTTTATCTATTGCCCTCGGTTATATGTAAAACAGCGACCTTGAAATTAAATTTAAAAATGGTAGCCAATATATAACTGAGGACTCGAAGTATACCCAGTCTAAAATGGCAGTTAGTGAAGGAATTAAATATTTATACTTAGAGATAATAAGAAAAGTATATGAAACAATACGTGTAATAGACCAAAGTTAACATTACTACTACGAGATACAAAGGGGTACCGAATTACCACCAGGATCCATATTACGACCTTAGCCTCTATCGTCATATCCAAAGCTGATTAGAGCTCAGTAGTAAGGCTTCCAGCACGCACAACACAGCATCTGTTGTGCTACTGCCTAATCTCAGAACCTTTATTTCGCAAGTGGCGTATACAGTATTCATCCGAGTCAAGCGCAAATTTAATTTTGCTTCTATTTGTTCCTGCATTTCCAACAAACCGATGAGATCTTTCTTCTTATGCAGAGCGTTTGCCAGGTAAATCTGAGACATGGGACTCCCAGTTTTACTCGCCTTAATAATTCATACTAAGAATGTACAGGGACATCATTTTATTTTTACTTCAATTTTTATTGTACCTGAGATTTTGAATGTACTTCACTCCCACCCCCTCTACTAGTAAACTTCCAACCGTTCTCCACACAGAACCGTATGCAGTACTGAGTTAGTGAGTATAGTACGTTCCAGAAATATGTTCGCGTTTTCCAGTGACGAAAGAGCTTTCAATATTGAATCATATTTTCGTACAGGTACTGTCGTCCGTTTGCCTACGTCGCATCCCGGTTTCCCCCACCTGCTTCTGTTCGCCCCTCTGTAAAGTCTAGTAGCTGGTCCGTCTTAGCTCTTTTCTGAAAACATTAATTCCTGTTAGGAATTGGACGTCTACATAATATTATACAATTATTTAAAATAACTTAAATAGAAGGGCCTCGTTAAGTAATTAACAGTCACCTGATTTCCCCTCCCCCCTTCTACGACCCTGCGACAAAACCACTTGATCGGGCAGTAGATAGCATTTCTGAGTAATTTTATCTTTTCGGATCGGGCATAAGTGAAGATTGAATTTACAGTATGTAAGGTACTCTTTTATAGAGTAGGTATAGAATTATTTCAACATGAGTTACTCGTGCGAAGGACGAAACTGGTAATTGGAATTAAGCACAATAGTCTATAGTGCGATAATATGCACAAGAAAACTGAAGCCTGTATCGAAATGAAGGCCACCATTTTCAAAAATGTGTTTAAATATGATGATTTTTCAATTTAACTTCATTCTCTATATTGTACGCTAATGTGCTGTAGACAGTATAATATACACTGCATAATGAATACGTCTGAATGGATGGCTCAATTCGTGAGTAAAAACACTAAGGGTGCTATTCATAGATATTTCGCAGAACGCGCTAAGAGCGTACTAAGCTAGCCCCGGCTATCCACTGGTTACTAGTACAGAATTCAAATCATATCCTATCGCTAACACTGGTTTATGAATACGAAAAAAAAATATCATCCACCGAAAGCCCGCGCTAAAAATGTCTATGAATACGGCCCTTAATGGTAATACAGTACTGTATTTTGATTAAACAAAAAACCTAATGAAAATTATCAAACTCAAAATTGCGATATTTCCTAGTTTACATAAATGGATGAACTACTTTTCTTCCCTCCTATACCTAGTAAAGTGATTTATATTTTACGCCAGTATCATCGAACTCCAGTCTTGGAAGGGGGAGCAAGCGGCGTTTCCGGTTCTACACCTTTAATCCAAAGATATAGCCAGGTTAATATTAAAAATGTTAGTAAAAATAAAGTGATGACCCTGTATAATTTTTAAAGATAAACTGTCATTGAGTGCGTTCGAATACATGAATCTACTCCGGAAGCGAGACACAAAAGCGCTCCTCAAGATTGAAGAAACGGTATTAAATACATAGAATTACCATTCTGAATATACAGGGTGTTTCCGGGCTAGTGTTACAAACTTTAAAAGATGATGGGGAAGGGCACATGTATCAATTTGAGATCAGGAATCCTGGTCCGAAAATGACCGAGGCGAAAGTTATAAGCAAGAATATTTGTGTGGAAATGAAATAATTTTATACCTCTGTGCAGCTTATTTATGTGTATTTGTCTATGCATCTTACACATACCATATTCATCTGACGTTGTTTACGTTGTCTACTTACAGTAATCCATTCAGTGCGCTGTCTGAGGGGTGGGGACAGGAAACTACACTAAAGCAATGCAGATAGCGTAATGTGTAACAGACATTGTCGGTCTTGATATGCACGTATGTAGACAGCAGTATATGTGTACAAGTTGCAGTGTCCAGTCGATCAGTCCTAGTGAAATGGAGGAGTACACGAGAGCGGAATATGCAGATCTGATTTTCAAATACGGATGAGCCAATAGGAACAGTAGACAAGCTCACAGATAGTATCGGCTCAATTACCCACGTAGGAGTCATCCGACTCATACCATCTTTCCACGACTGTTGCAAAGATTAAGGGAAGGAGGGTACGTGGTGCCAAATTACAATTCCATTTCCACACAACTACGGTATTTTTGCTTTTAATTTTCGACTCAGTCATTTCCGGACCAGGGATCCTTATATCACATTGATACATGTGCTCTTCCCCATCATCCCTGAAAGTTTGTAACACCAGCCCGGAAACACCCTGTATTTTATTGCTTTCCGCAGATTTGAGGGGTAGACATATACGCCTCACGATTTAAAGAAATGCAGTACACTTAAACAGGGACATCATTTTTTTTACTTCAATTTTTATTGTACCTGAGTCTTTGAATGCACTTCACTCCCACCCCTTCTACAAATTAAGTTCAACCGTCCTCCACACATATCGAAGACCGCATATACAGTCATAGTAGCCTTACGGTCAAAGTAAACAGTACGTTCCAAAAATATGTTCGCGTTTTCCAGTGACGAAAGAGCTTTCAATATTGAATCATTTTCGCACAGGTACTGTCGTCCATTTGCCTACGTCGTATCCCGGTTTCCCCAACCAGCTTTTATTCTCCAGCTAGTGGCTGGCCTGTCTTAGCTCTTTTCTGATAACATTAATTTCTGTTAGGAATTGGACGTCTACGTAATATTATACGACTGTTTAAAATAACTTAAGTAAAAGGGCTTCGTTAACTAATTAACTGTCACGTGATTTCCTCCCTTTTTACGACCCTAAGACATAGGACGGACAGTAGATAGTATGCCTGAGTAATTTTATCTTTTCGGATCGGGCAGAAGTGAAGATTCAATTTACAGTACGTAAGGTACTCTTTTATAGAGTAGGTGCAGAATTATTTCAACATGAGTTACTAGTACGAAGGACGAAACTGGTAATTGGGATTAGATACAGTAGTCTATAATGCGATAATATGCACAAAAGAACTGAAGCCTGTATCGAAATGAACGGCCACCATTTTCAAAAATGTGTTTAAATATCCATATTATGATTATTTCTCAATTTCACTTCATTCTCTATATTGCACGCTAATGTGCTGTAGACAGTATAATATACACTGCATAATGAATAAGTCCACGTGGACAGCTCAGTTCGTGAGTAAAAACACTTATTGTTAATACTGTACTGTATTTTGATTAAACAAAAACCTAATGAAAATGATCAAACTCAAAAGCACGATATTTCCTAGTTTACGTAAATGGATGAACTACTTTTCTTCCCTCCTATACCTAGTAAAGTGATTTGTTTGTATATTACGCCAGTATCATCGAACTCCAGTCGTGGAAGGGGGTAGCAAACGGCGTTGATCCAACGGTATAGCCAGATTAATAGTAAAAATGTTAGTAAAAATAAAATGATGTCCCTGTATTAGCTAAGTAAATTTTTAATGCTTTTCGAGCAACAACGAAAGACTTTATATTTGTGATTAGGCAGACTGATAAACTTTCTACTGACAAAACTAAGGAAAGGGGAACGAGAAGCTCTAAAGCAATTAATTAGATACAACACAGAGAATTCTGCCACCGAATCCAATGTCTTTGATCAAGTTTCTCTTCTTAGTAAGTTCAATTCAAATTCAGCGTATGAACAAGGTTGAGCTGAATTCATTTCCTTTTTGAATATTGATTCAGTGAAGTAGCAAGTCCAGGTATATATGTATATATAAATCCTGGTTAGAAAGATTCCGTCAGAGTTGCTATCTTAGCTGCAAGCCAAGTTAAAGATATTCATGCTTGACGATTTCTAAGATAAGGTACACGTCAAGTAGGTAGCGTCTAATTCTTCAGTAGTGAAATTAAAAATATTATTGACAAAGTAGGCCTAATAATAGCACATTGCTCTGTCGATATAGGAGAAAGCCAATGTCTCTACCATGAGGTAACAGGAGGAGCTGTCATCTGCAATCGACAAGCACGAAAATCCAGGAATATTATGGATAATAATAATAATAATAATAATAATAATAATAATAATAATAATAATAATAATACGATGAAAGAGTAATGGAACGGAGAAAAATTCTCTCCGGCGCCGGAAAGAATTTTTCTCCGTTCCATTACTCTTTCATCGTATGATGACGCAGAATATCTTAATGGAAATATCATAAATATGTACTTCGGTACATTAAAATAATATATATGATATGCGTAAATAACTTCGTGATTTAAGACGGCGCTTATTCCGTCGGATCCCGGCCAACTAGTCACTCATAACGAGTGCACCTCAGCACATGTGTGGACTTCGGTCCTACGTTCATAGACATCTATGACGCCGTGCAGAGGGCAGCCACTAGAGAGAACCCAAGAGTTGGAGCTTAATCTGAGACGATTCTGTCAGACGCCGGGGTGGTATCCGGTGTGGCTTAGCGGATAAAGCATCACCACGTAGAGCTGAAAACCCGGGTTCAAATCCCGGCGCCGGAGAGAATTTTTCTCCGTTCCATTACCCTTACATCGTATGATGACGCAGAATATCTGCATGGAAATATCATATGTTCTGTCATTGCAAGTTATCTTGAACCTTACATCCCCTTAGTCTGTCTTTGGAACTGTTCGGTACGGCGTGTACTCATCAACGTAACGGCACGGCAAGGATGCCCCTCCCTCGGGTAACGTGACTCTTTTCAAAAAACGTTGGTTCTTTTACCTTACGGCTCTCTACTGTAAAAGAACTTGGTTCAATACAGACATCATCTTCTCTCGATACTCCGGTTTTGAGAGAACATAGTTTCGTAACAAGCTTTAATTACCCTGTTATTTAAATATAATTGTGTGTACACTCCTCTCTCATCCGGGCTGGGGACCGGCAATGGAGGAGTTACTACAGCTACTTCTATACATTATATAGGCCTGCATGACTTACACCTTCAGCTAATAAGTACATATTCTTATAACAATATTTTACAGGCTTATTATTTGAATTTACATTAATTTAAAATTATACACAATCCATATCCCTATCATTGCTGCCATCATCGCTTGTTCCAAAATTAATTATTTCGCCAATGGCATCATCCATTCGGAATTATCTTCTTAATCGTAGGTACTACTTTCTGAACACGATAGAATTCTTCGATTGTATCCCGAATAACATGTTGATCGAAGTCGACCACTTCAACTTTACACAAGTCTAATTCTGGAATGAAATAATATGTTTAGTAGAACTATAAGAAAATAATAACTTGCAAAAGTAATTCATTATATCGCTCTCAATACAGACACTATTGTACATAACTATTATAGCAATAATTTCTAAACATTATATACCTATTCTTTCCCGGAGTAGTGTGAGGTTCATTCGGTTGTAATTCAATATTATTTTTAATTCTCTTCACGGAACTAATACTTTTGCCAGAGTATTTAGCCGCTTTCTTATATTCCTTAGCAAGAGGTTCCAGCAAATATTTGTTTAATTTTTCCTCCTCGCAAGGCTTGATTTTATTATATTTGCAATAATTTCTCTTTCTCGGCTATGGATAACAGCGTTACTTTTTCTCCGCGGTGGTGTGATTTCACCATAATTACTACCCTGTGGTTGCTGCTCCATGGTAACACTACTGGTACGCAGTGAAGGAAATAGCTCTATGTTTCTTGACAAGAGATTATGCTGCGGAGCATGCGCAAACAACTCAGTTGGCTCCACCCGCGTTACGCGCTTCCTTCCCTCTGCCCCTCTGTCCCCGCTCAGAAGTTTCAAGATAACTTGCAATAACAGTACTTCGGTACATTAAATAATATAAATAATAATAATGTTTTACAGTGCTGCTCATCGGAGTGACTACTACCGCGGAGGAATCGGAGATTACGAATAAAGCTCTCCACTGGTGATCTCCGGTACTACCGCAGGTGGAACAGGGACATACGGAGGGATGCGGTGGTTCGGAGCGAAGCGACAGTTAGCTCAAGGACGACCGACGCATACGGACTGACGGTAGTTGTGAGTTGAATAAAATGGCTCCAAATGGAATATCCCTCACATGGAAATTCTTTAATTTAGTTGAAGGTAGTAATAAAGTCATACGCTGTAAACTTTGTGGGCAAATTTACTCTAAGGGTGGTGGAACTTCAATCCCACAATCGCTAACTTGATGAAAGCGCCGACAAAAACAATAACGTAAACCATTTGATACGATCTCTTTTTAAATTTTTTAGTCCTATTGTTCCCAAAGGCCCACAGTATAGGGAAATGTCTTGAAATTTCTCTAAATGTAACTTTGGAGGCAATAAAAAACACATGAAATATTTAAAAGACAACTTGAGTTATATTTTACTGTCCACACAACTTGAGTTTTATTTTACTGTTTAGATTAAAATATTGAGTTTCTGAATGAAACTAAAGAAACGTGTGGTAATGATGTAATTAAAATTATCCTTAAGTTGGTATCCGCTTATATTTTTTATTACAGGGAAAGATTGGGGCGTTTTAGAAGAGGCAGTTCAAATACTGACGCCCTTTAACACTGTGATCACAATCCTGTCCGGTGAAGAATCTGAATAATTTAATTTGGGCAGAAAACTTTAACCCATTGATAGCACACGTTTCTTTTGTCCCATTCTGAAACTCCCTTTAATATATTTTATGTTAAACTAAATCGATTAGAATAATAATTGACAAAAACTGTTTGCGAATAAACTAGAGTTTCCAGGAGAACTACAGTATACATGTTTACATTAGCTACTGAAAAGCTTTACATCTCCGTTTGTTTTACAGTTAGATTTAATATGTTATTAATTTGATCAATGACATAAAATTAATACGCCTTCCCACATATACTATGAATTTCAAAACTAGAAAAAAAATCTGTCAGCCAACGCAGCACTTCAAGCAAAACAGGAAAAAAAAGAGCCGAAGAAAAAGAAAGAGATTAACATAAAATAGAGAATAAACAACAAGAAATTAGAACTTATTTTAAAAGATACGCGGACGTCAGCGGACTCGAATCACTACCTGATCCGATTAAAGGAATGCTCAGCGGAAAGTGTATGTCTGCACCACAGCACATATACAACCTGCGCGGTATCAATCGGAGGTAACCGAAGGTCTCCGATTGAAAGCGCGCAAACAACTGCTCCGGAGAAAACCTAATCATAAGCAGCACTAATGTTTTATTTTCGCTGGCAGAATTAAGCCCATAAGGCCTTCTCTTCCACTCAACCAGCCTTATTCAATACAATACATATTTAAATTACGAATATTTACTTACTTACTTACTTACAAATGGCTTTTAAGGAACCCGAAGGTTCATTGCCGCCCTCACATAAGCCCGCCATCGGTCCCTATCCTGTGCAAGATTAATCCAGTCTCTATCATCATATCCCACCTCCCTTCAATCCATTTTAATATTATCCTCCCATTAACGTCTCGGCCTCCCTAAAGGTCTTTTTCCCTCCGGTCTCCCAACTAACACTCTATATGCATTTCTGGATTCGCCCATACGTGCTACATGCCCTGCCCATCTCAAACGTCTGGATTTAATGTTCCTAATTATGTCAGGTGAAGAATACAATGCGTGCAGTTCTGCGTTGTGTAACTTTCTCCATTCTCCTGTAACTTCATCCCGCTTAGCCCCAAATATTTTCCTAAGCACCTTATTCTCAAACACCCTTAACCTATGTTCCTCTCTCAGAGTGAGAGTCCAAGTTTCACAACCATACAGAACAACCGGTAATATAACTGTTTTATAAATTCTAACTTTCAGATTTCTTGACAGCAAACTAGATGATAAAAGCTTCTCAACCGAATAATAACACGCATTTCCCATATTTATTCTGCGTTTAATTTCGTTCCGAGTGTCATTTATATTTGTTACTGTTGGTCCAAGATATTTGAATTTTTCCACCACTTCGAAGGATAAATCTCCAATTTTTATATTTCCATTTCGTACAATATTCTGGTCACGAGACATAATCATATATATTTACACTACACCTAAAAGGTTCTCAAGGAATATCCTTCAGTTAAATTTTAACGACTAGTAGACTACATATTTCTTTATATTTAGATAAACCTATAAGGTAAATTAGTAACTTCATTTGTGATCTAATTTAATTCAATCAATTATAATTAGAGATTTAAGATAGCTAGTAAAATGATGAAAATTAATTTAATATAAGCATACTAGAACTATGTTAGAGGGAGAAAAAAATATATATATAAATCGAAAATATATTTCTATAATGAGAATATAAATTTAATTGGCATTACAGGTTTTGTAAATGTATTTAGAGAAATTAATGATAATAATAAGAATGGACAGATATTAGTTTCATTACATGTAATAAATATTAATAAGCAATTAATTTGTTAAGTAAGAATTTATGTAATTTTGACCTAAATGAAGTTATTGTCCAACAACCCCTTACATCACTCGGTAGTTAGTTCCAATTCTAGCAACTGAAACGGTATAAGATGAAGAATATAAAGATGTCTTGTGGTAGGGTATAATGAGTAAATTGTTATGATGAGATCTTGTACTTAGCTGATAATATGCGGATAAATTTTTAAAACGAGAAGCCAAATAGATTGGGGTAGCGGTGCGAAGAATTTGAAATAAGAGAACAAGAGAATGCAGGGCTCGTCGATCGCTTAGCCTTAGCCAAGACAGAGTTTGGAAAGACGGGGAAACATGATCATACTTACGAATATTACAAATATAACAGACGCACGCATTATGCACACATTGTAGCCTGCGGAATGGGTATTGATGAGTGAATTCATTTAGAAGAACTGAATCTATCCATAAAATACAATACTAAATAAATAAATAAAAGGTAAGTAAAGAGATGAACAAATTAAATATTTAAGTAAACAAATAAATACATAAATTAATCAATAAAGAACTAAGGAAATTAATTAAGAAAGAAGGAAAGAAAGAAAGAAAGAAAGAAAGAAAGAAAGAAAGAAAGAAAGAAAGAAAGAAAGAAAGAAAGAAAGAAAGAAATATTACCTTAAACTCTCTAGCAATATCATAATATTTTCGCCGTTTTCAAGGCGTTGAACAACACTGTATTTACCAGAGTGCTGCATTGGAGTTAAATCGCTCGTTTGAACTCGGTCAAATGTCGCACCTTCGAGTGAGATACGATCGGTCGTGATACGCTCGTAATGAATAGAAGCACAGTACAAGGTCATCTCACCGACATGTCTTATATTGTATGGAAGGCGACAGATATGATACACATATGTTTTGCTCACACGGTAAAAATAAGGCTTTATTTTCTGCGTTTGTGACAAACGTTTAATGGAACAGTCATTGGAACGTACCAAAACAGGAGCATGAAGTTATAAATAAAATAGTATGAAAAACTTCGATATTCAGTTATTATTGCTAATTAACAATTATTCAATATTTGATTTACCAGCTATATAATATGATAGGTCCATACATAGTGTTCCGCCTACATACTGCGACAATAATCATGCTGCACAACTGTTACAGACGCGAAGATTCATACATTAATTATTAGAGATTATTATTATAATTATAATTATTATTATTATTATATTATTATTATTATTATTATTATTATTATTATTACGAAACGATACAGTTCTTGCATTATCGTGATTGTGTTCTCCGTTTATAAGAATTACATTTACATCCAATAACATCTATCAGATGTGGCAAAAACAAAATCACTCCTGTGTGGGAAAAAAAAAAAAAAAAAAAAAAAAAAAAAAAAAAAAAAAAAACATTTACCTACAACATTTATATTACATTTTAAAGCAAGTTTTGTAGTTGTACTACGGAGAGGTTAGTTAAACACTGCAAAGTTTTGAAATGATAAACATCTATGATGTTACTACACAGTTCATCACTGTAACAAGAACGAATGTCTAACGCTCGGCTTATACCGTTCGAGGATTTATCGCTCGTGACAATTTTACTCATCATGCATGTGCGCTACCTATCGGATTATGCTATGAACTACTTGGCGCTCGAGCGAAAACGTCCGATGCAGACCTCTGGTATTTACTGTGTGAGAAATACTCAGACGTGAACGTGTTTGTGACATGATGCCTTACCGATGCGCGGGGGCTTGGATTCTCGTCACAAAACAGACCACATTGTATTGTTTGCTGCATTCTTCAGAGACTCAAAGGCATTCTACTAAATCGTCGGAACAGTGTACAGTGACAACACTTCTATTCATAATATTCTTTTAGCCTTAAAAGTAAAGAAGAAAGGTATTTTATTAACAATTCAAAATTAGCGTAACTCTGAAAACATTGAGACTAGGACACATGTTTATATGCCTTTTTTGCTCAGAATATCTTCGGAAATAAGCTCCGTAAGTGGAGATAAATCCTCGTCAATCACCCTGTATAAATGAGGTGTCTTATATTTTGGAGAAACTTTTGGATTGCGTGCACAGTATGTGATTTATTCACTTATTTTTTTAATGCTGGTTCAAGAAGAAGTATAAGCGGACATTTGAATAATTCCAATTTTTTTTTTTCACTCTGATCTCGAACTTTTTAACACATCAATATAACATACAATTGCCATACGTCACTTAAATGATTTGGTCTGCCAAACTACATGTCTGAATAGCATTCTCTTGAGAGTATGAAAAACAAAATTACCGATACATGGGTAAGGCGTTACACAGAAATAACTAAAAACACGATTTGTATGTGGGTCACTTGCAGATTTGTATACAAATGACGTCCATCAATTCATACCCTTCCCATTATTGCATTTATAATGATATAGTTATAAATTCCTAACAGTGGGTAGTTTCAATACTAATGTAGTAAACGTCACAAGAATTATTTCCTTCATGTGAAATATTTCACGAGAATAAAATAAAATTCTCATAGTGACAGCTAAAATGCTGTGTCCATACTAGTTGAGTATTTAAAATGGAGCATGATTATATCCAGGTAAAGGTTTGTTTAATAATGTAATTGAGAAAAAAATTAAAGAAACATTTAATATTATCAAAACTTCTTCATTTATGTCTGAGTTTATATTTCCTTAAATATGATTGCATAATTACTCTAGTCCAGTAAATCAGTCAGGTCTGTTACACCATTCTGTTCCTATGGGTACACAGTTGAAAAATGAATCCCGCAGATGTCAGCACAAGCCAGGATGATGCACGAAAAGCCATCTTGATTGTACTGCTATGTTCACCCATTTTTATTTGGCGAGTTTGTGTGTCATACTCTTGTTTTGTTTTTAGTCTAAGCGTACATTTTTACTCTGTCAGATCTGTTTGTGTTGTGTTTTCCATAAATAACAACATATAAAGTCAAGATCAAGAGGACATAGCAGTACACGTGTGCGGTAGTTAAGTTGCTATCTTGAAGATTTTTAAGCAAAAAAATTTTAGGTTAGCACAGGCTTATGTTTGCTTTGCCATGACTGTTACCTGTCAGATCTGTTACTCCATGTCATGTCTGTTACATCATTCAAAACATTGCCTTAATGTTTTTTTCTAATTATATATCATTAAAGAAACTAAGGCTAAAATATCTTCGCCTTAAGGGCAACCTACTAAGATAATTGTTACTGAAAGAATGATTTTCTGTTAGTTACTGAACAAGTTATTATCTTTATATTAGGTAACAGATCTGATATTAAGATATTTAAAATTGTTCATTTTTGATCTGAAGTTAGTTCTGTTACCATTCTAAGACCTATGCACTGTTTAAAGAATATCTGATATAAAAATAAAGGAATTCTATTTCTATAAAAATCCATTGTCTTGTCCTGTAACACACCTAATATTTAGTCGTGTCATCAAAGATTCATTGATACTTGTAGACAATGATGTAGAGCAAGGTGAGTGTACAGTGGCTGATTACTATGACAGAGACATTGCATTATATTAATATGTGCAGAATATGCACTAAACAGTACTTTAAATTTGACGTTCTCAATCGTCCATTTGTTATACAAATTTTACAAATGACCCATATAATTGTATTGTATTGTATTGTATTTATTAACATTCCATGGTATTCATACATGTTTACAGCTAGAATATGGAACAAGTCAAAAAACTTAATACTATTATAAAATCTTAATTTATAGTCAAAGTCTAGATGAAATATATACAGACGAGATTTACAATATAGTCTACTAGTACAACACATAGTTTTAGTATCAATTTCAGGAAGTGTTATTGAATGTCATGAATTCACCTACAGAATAGAAGGCGTGAGAAATTAGGCACTTCTTTAATTTGGCCCTAAATAAGTTTATGTTTTGAGTTTCATTTTTTATATCGATAGAGAGGCTATTAAAAATTTTTACTGCCATATAACGCACTCCTTTTTGATAGCACGATAGACTTGCCGATGGAGTATGAAAGTCATTTTTGACGTGTATTTATGCTATGAATTAGTTACAAATTTTTCACGATTACATACGAGGAAGTTTATTAATGAAAAGATATACTGACAAGCCATGGGCATTATTTGTAGTTTTTTGAAAATAGTCCTACATGATTCCTTAGATTTGGTACCTATTATTATTCTAATTACTCTTTTTTGTAATAGAAATATATTGTTACTATCTCTGGAATTTCCCCAGAATATTATTCCAAAAGTCATTACCGAGTGGAAGTATGCAAAGTATATTGTTTTTAAGGTATTGATATTTACTATCTTTTGCTTAGATCTAATAGCAAAACAAGCTGAATTTAGTTTGGGGGTAATTTCTTAAATATAATTTTTCCAATTTAACACATTATCCATTTTTAAGCCAAGAAATTTGGTTGTCGTTGTTTCTAATAGGGATCTGTTGTTAATTATTATTGCGCTAGAAATTTGCGAGGTTGAATTTGCACAGGATTTAAATTGAATTATGTCAGTTTTGTTACAATTTAATACCAATTTATTGACTGAGAACCAGTCACATATTTTGAAGAGAATTTCCTCTGTTGAAGATTGGAATGTGTTGGAGTTATTGGCTGTAATTACTATAGGCCTACTTGTGTCATCTGCAAATAATATGGGATGACCTACATCTTTTATTAGGGGGGCAAGTTCATTTATAAAGACTAGAAAAAGTAGGGGACCTAATATTGATCCTTGAGGAATTCCATTATTAATAGTTCCCCATGTCGATGCAGATTTCATAGTTCTATTGATTTCAACTTTCTGTTTCCTATCTGTAAGATATGAGTGAAACCATTGGTGTGCAACACCTTTAATTTCATAATAATCTCATTTATCTAGCAGCATTTTATGATTTATACAGTCAAATGCTTTGGATAAATCACAGAAAATCCCTCCAACTTGTAATTTTTTTAATAACTGCCTCCAGAACTTTGTCAGTTAAACTAAATGTTGCAATATACACTTGATGTGGGGATCAAGTGAAGAAAGACTTATGTATGTCAATAAAATTAAAAATCCTGATCATGAAATCAGACGCTCAAGTTGAAGGTAAAGCGACGGCAGTCCCAGAGGACGAATAGGCACAAATTGATATGGTCAGTTGGTAGTGCCGGGCAGACCGAGGAGGGAATTAACGTCGAGGAAGAGAAGGCCGAGGTAGTGGATCCCCGTGTCAGGTTAAGTCCCGTACCGTCCGCAAGTTAATTTGAAATCCACCGCGGATCCCACTACACAATAGTACACTCTACTTGATACGCCAGATAATTTAATCATGCGACCTTCTCCCACCGCGGTGCCGATTTGCACTTGTTTCATAGCTAAGGAAAGCGTCTGCAGTTTCAGACTTCCCAGGCAACAGTCTCCAAAGTGGTGCGAATGCTAATCAGAATTAATTGTACAGGAATATAAGCTTATACAACGTTATCATATCAAGTATTTTGTCCTTCTTATTATTCGACATTCTAGCCAAGCACTGCGGGATTAAGTACGGCAATGATGTCAAAGCAAGCGCAATTTTCTGACCTTGACGTCGTGCGCGGGCATCAAGCGCTAGCTATGCTAGGAGGAATAAGCAGCCTGTTGGATTAAGAAAACAGTGGTGCATAAACTTCAAACGGAACGTGAAATTTTATGTCGTTATTTTTATATGGCTTCTTTCTGTTTGTTATTTTCTATATTGTCTGTAAAACAAAAGTACTAACACCTATATCTTAGCCTAATATTGCAGTTGTGTTTTAAACGTTAATAACATAATAAAGTCTAAAGAAGGAATATTCACACAAATTTCACAATAACTATAACTATACTGTACTAACTGAATTAAACATAAAGAAAGTGTTATCCCTAAGAAAGACACTGAATATGACATGATAAGTTGAAATTGATATTGATGGTATGTTTAGCCTTATAAAAGTAATCAAATAGTACGTTATGCAACGAGTCTATAATGATAGTAATTAAGACGCGAGTATGTTTGTTTATGAAACTAGCGCAAGCGAGTTTCATAATTTTCATACGAGCGTATGAATAATTAAGATGCGAGTATGTTTGTTTATGAAACGAGCGCAAGCGAGTTTCATAATTTTCATACGAGCGTCTTAATTACCATTATAGGCAAGTTTCATACGACTTTTTATGCTCGACCATATTTCTAACTTGAAATTATTCAGAAGTATTCGTTTTATTTGTATCTGACAGAAGATCGGAAGTGACCTTCTTCATAGCTCTTAAATTGTGAGATGTGCGCAGACGCGAAAGAATTGATTTTTTCCGAGGAACAATAATGTCATTGGCCTTGATGCAATGTAACATGGACTAATTTTGATATAACATGGAAATTGATTTAGAATTGAAAAACGAAATGACAAATTGAATTTATTTGAATATTATTTACAATTAACGCTAATTATTATAGTAACAGAACATAACCTTCTGCGACAGTATTGGATTTCCAGCCTCAGTGACGTTTCCCTCGTTGTCTTTCGATTAAATATCCGAGAATAATCGAAAACCTGAACTTTAATGAATAGGTGTACTTTAATGACATGCATTAAAGGACTGCTACCAGGTGTATAGTTACTAGATTTCGGCATGGTCGAGCATAAACAATATTATAGTACAAAGCAAAGTTGTCTAGGTATATGTTTTAACTGTAAATAATATTACATAATAATACTCCTATCGCATTATGCTTTTAGGTGATACAT
This sequence comes from Periplaneta americana, assembly GCF_040183065.1. Taxonomy (NCBI): domain Eukaryota; kingdom Metazoa; phylum Arthropoda; class Insecta; order Blattodea; family Blattidae; genus Periplaneta; species Periplaneta americana. Next base: position 167,771,195 of record NC_091126.1, on the reverse strand, counting down.
GGTTCGCAACTTTCTGTTATCAGAATATTAAATTATCTTGAAATCTGCTGAAGCTACAGTGCTGACGTTTTACCAACACACAGGCACATATCTTTTGTTTGTGATATAACAGTATTTGCTTTGTTAATTCATTTCCTTACAAACATTTTCTATGCGAATATTTTCAAACATTTTAATACACTCTCTTCAGTAAAACGTATTTACGATATATTAGATACGAAAACATTGTTTTAGTACCTGTAAGGCTACTACACAAACATATCTGAAAATTTCACTTTTCTGTAAAATGAAGTTGAGAAAATATTCATTTTGAATAAAAAAGCAAACTTGTGAGAAATGAACATTAAAATTAAAACTTACACTCTTGTAATGCACTTATACTTCTCAGACAAATCTAAAAATTAACATGGATATAGCCTATATACACACGTTCATGCAATGAGAATTTTTTGGTAGGCATTACCTAAATACACAATAATCACTAAACTTTATATACTAACTTTGTACACTTGAAGAATCAAGACTTCCGTAACAGAACTTGTGACTACAGCGAATAACATATGGCGACTGAGCCCCACCTCTAACAGCCCGCGTATACCAGACCGCGCAGAGAGCAGGCAGCCAGTAACCCGCCGTTTTCTCGCATCACGTTTTAATAATATCCTTGTATTTTGAAGTCGTCTGATTATCCTTTCATATTCTGCTCTGCGTTTACGTCGAATTTGCCGTCCCGCAGCTACCTCCAACAATATAGTTTGAAGATTGTCCTCCTATTCCTTTATAATTTGTTTTATAAGGGGATGCAGAGATGGATGTTTTTTCTAAGCATGACTTCGAATGTACGATGCTACGCTTCGGTTAAGTAGCTCGTCCGTGGTACATTCTGGATTGTCACATAGCTCAGGAAGTACAGCTCTCCTCCTACCACGTGCTGCTCTTCCTCTAACGCAGTGATGTCAACTGATGCCGATAGGAGCAAGCGCGCGCTTTAGAGCCCAGGAGAGCCTGAGCGCTTTACAGCGGAAAGAAAAGAGACAGAAGAAAGAGGTAGTATATGCCGCTTCGTCGAGCTATATTCAGGGATGGCCAGCACTGATTCAATAGATAAAGGGAAGAGAACTTATTAAAACTATATCCATGTTAATTTTTAGATTTGTCTGAGAAGTATAAGTGCATTATAAGAGTGTAAGTTTTAATTTTAATGTTCATTTCTCACAAGTTTGCTTTTTTATTCAACATGAATATTTTTATGTAACGTACATTGAGGGAGGTGGGGTGTGATGATAGAGACTGGATTAATCTTGCACAGGATAGGGACCGATGGCGGGCTTATGTGAGGGCGGCAATGAACCTTCGGGTTCCTTAAAAGCCATTTGTAAGTAAGTAAGTAAGTAAGTAACGTACATACAAGGTAGAAGGTCGTGTGCGAAAACAAGACGTAAATTTCGAATAAAGTTTCCAAACAGAACTGTGCCTTCTGCCCAAACAATTAGAAGACTATCTAAAAGATTTAAAGATATAGGCTTAGTGAACAATCGAAAATCAAACAGAAAACGTAGTGTTCATTCAGCAACGACTGTGAGCATGGTAAGTCCACATATGAAATGTCGTAGGTCAGTTGTCTGCCTCCGGAAAACATTTACTTAAAATTATTGTATTTTTAGGGCGTCAGAGAAAGTATGAAAAGTTCCTCTGCAAGTTCTTAGCATTTTGATCATGCTTCTTCCCCTCTTAACAGATGATCCGGTCGTACGAAGTAACTGCTTGTTACTTCTCTGTGTTACTGGTGCTGCTGAACCAGTACTCATAAAACAAGAGTCGACACACATTTCTTCCTTGAATGCAATAACAGTAAAAGCAGATAATACAAATGCTGGGGAATCCGATATGAACTCACAGCACTGGGCTTTACGGCTCAGGTGACGTGCTGAGAATTACTGAGCCAACCACAAAGCAAAAATCCTGCGTTACCGACAACTTTTAACATCGGGAACAAGGTCCAAATGAAATTTTGATAATAGATACAGCCCGGGTATTTTAGATATTTATAATACTTAAAATAAGCAGGGAAAAACGGCAATTAAAACATGAAAAGAGCATTGTGGACCTACAGAAGGCAGGCATAAAAGTCACTCAAAACATGAAAAAGGTAGGGGAGACCCGGGCAAAACGAATAACCCGGGCAAAGTGAATAATGCCTATTTCTTAGAAACGCCAACAGGTAGCGCTTTCTACTATGTTGAGGAAGAATCCCTACCAGATTTTGCTGCTGGAACTGACTTGTCATTCTAGCTAGTAAGAGAATTCAGCGTGTGTTTAAAGAAAATTGATTGTTTTTTTTTTAATATTTCAAGGTAAGAGAAACATATGTACAACATACAGTACTGCAGAAACTCTTTGTTATGTGATAGTAATGTGCAGGCGATAGAATTAGTTCTAAAATGCCGTACTTACGAAGAATATTATTGACGTTTATGTTTATATAACCTTAAATGAATAGCAAAGTGGCGTCTGCGGGCAAAGTGAATAGGGCAAAGTGGATAACTTATCCATTATATAAGTGCCAGCTGTATTTTTGTATATATTTGTATATTGTAATAAAGCGTGTCAGATCATTTTACACTAATTAAATTATAAATCAGCAACACTGATTTCAATTTTTACTTAAAAAGGTCGTAATGTGTTTTCAGATGGTTTAATTTTTCAAGAGGAAGACGGAGCAAGCCAAATGGTCGGAAGAAGACACGAAGAAAGCACTTGAAGAAATAAAATCTTCCAATCAGTGGTTCTGCTACCTGGCCATACAACCATAATGTGTTTGTTGATGAAGATGAACTTACAGATCGCCCACTTGAGACAGAAATCAGCGAAACGACAGCTGGCTCAGATTTAACAAATCCAGCGGTGCCAGCTTCTTCAGCGGCTGAAGAAACAGTTAATGCTCACTCAGAATCAACCACCTCTGTGATGTCGGCATCTTCAGAGATTGACGAAATATTCAATACATCAATTACACTCATTAACATCGTGTTTATGTGTTGATTTAATTTTATTATCAGTGAATAGAAATTAAATAGAAAGGTGAAAATGTTATAGGGATATTTGAATAATATACAGGGAGTTATACCTGAAAGCTTGATTTGCGTTATAGGGATATTCACTTTGCCCGGGTTAATTATTCGCTTTGCCCGTGTACCCGGGCAAAGCGAACAATTAACTATATTTTCTTTCTCAAATCATATCACTCTCCGTAGGTACGAGAAACGAATTGCTGTTTTGTAGATATGTGGACAACATGTGTCACAACCAAAGTCATGAAGTTTTTATTTCGGGAGCACCAAAATATAGCCCGTGGCATTGTTTAATCATAGCTTAGCCGCTTTGCCCGGGTTTCCCCTACTATAAGTTTAATCAATTCTATCGCTTAATTCGTATGATATAGTCACGGACAGAAGTATAAGCACAGAGGAATCCTAAATATTAACTTCGTGCTGACGCTTACGTACAGCATTTACAGGTATCAAAAAATTATGCTGTTTGGACACTTCACCATACATACAGAGAAAACAAACTGAAAACACGTCTATCTACCACAAATGCAGTATTGCCATATTTGGCAGATTTATTTTATTACCTGTAATGGAGTATTTAGAGACAATAGGCTGGGCAGGGCATAGCTGCGCCCCACGGTCAGATAAGATGCAGCAGATAAAAAAGGGTCCCTGTTTTGTGGGCATAGTTGCGCCCCGTTCCCAACAGGTAGAGAAAAGAGGATGACATAGTTGCGCCCCAATTAAATAGGTAGAGAAAAAAACACTACGGAAATTCGAGCCTCGTAATCAACCAACCTTATTGATTTCTTATGTGATTTAATATCCATTATCGATACCGTTGAAATGAACACCATGAAGTTAGCAGTATTTTATTAACTGTTTTTCTACTGTTTATGCAATGATTATCAATAGCCTACCGTTAAAATGAACACCATGAAGTTGGCAGTACTTTATTAACTATTTTTCTACTGTTTAAGCAGTGTTTATTAATAGCCTACCGTTAAAATGAACACCATGAATTTGTCAGCACTATATTAACTGTTTTTCTACTGTTTATCCAGTGATTATCAATAGCCTACCGTTAAAATGAACACTATGAAGTTGGCAGTACTTTATTAACTGACATATTCAAATGACTGAGCCGTTGGAATATATGGGGCTTAGCAGTCTTTGACATTTTATTAATGATTTTCACACCGTCTGTGGTGTATAGTGAGGTTAATTTAAAATGAATGTTAAGCTTGGTGCAAAGGGTAAACAGTTAATAATTCAGAATGGTTATAAGTTTCAATTTTCGAAACCCTGTACAATAGGGTTAAGATATCGATGTACAAACAAAAAATGCGGTTCATTTATTGTGTGTGATCGATAAAAAAGTGTTATTTTAAATAGTAAAATTGATCATATACTAGGCCTACCTGATTTCAATGCAGCTATCAGTGTAATATTTGTAAGTAATTTGTTTATATTATGACAATCACTTTCGTGTGTAGGCCTACTATGCCCATCGGGGCGCAAATATGCCATGTCCATTCTGCTACCTGATTTCTTCGGGGCGCAACTATGCCATGTCCATTTTGCTACCTGATTTCTTCGGGGCGCAACTATGCCATGTCCATTCTGCTACCTGATTTCTTCGGGGCGCAACTATGCCATGTCCATTCTGCTACCTGATTTCTTCGGGGCGCAACTATGCCATATCCATTCTGCTACCTGATTTCTTCGGGGCGCAACTATGCCATGTCCATTCTGCTACCTGATTTCTGCGGGGCGCAACTATGCCATGTCCATTTTGCTACCTGATTTCTTCGGGGCGCAACTATGCCATGTCCATTCTGCTACCTGATTTCTTCGGGGCGCAACTATGCCATGTCCATTCTGCTACCTGATTTCTTCGGGGCGCAACTATGCCATGTCCCATCTGCTACCTGATTTCTTCGGGGCGCAACTATGCCATGTCCCATCTGCTACCTGATTTCTTCGGGGCGCAATTATGCCATGCCTAGGCCTCCCAATTGACCGCGGGGCGCAACTATGCCACACCGAATAGGCTTCCTATTTTCATTAATGGCATTTGGGTGGGTGCGAGGAGATTTTAAATGTACTGGTAATACATTTTCAATAACAACTTGTAATAGCTGGAACCTTTTCCTGAAAGGGATAGAGCTTAGATTTTTGGCTTATTCTGGTGGTAAACAAAAGTATTCTGAGACAAATTTTCAGAGTACATTTCACCGTTACCTCAGACATCTTACAGATTACGAATGGCATTCGAAACGCGATCTATATAAACGTTAATAAAATCTATAAATTCCAATCGATTGCGCTAATTCTGTCAGAAAGTGTTTAATATGCGTGTTTACATCGTTATCTGTCATTATTTCCGATTATCTAACCAAAGAAAAAGTTTGTAAAAATTTAGTTTTTGCAGGATTTTAAGGCATATAAACATGAATAAAAATCACAAATACCATCGAATTCTTCTAATTTAAAAAAAAGTATTAAATTCGTGTGTCTGCACACATATCTGTCTAAAGTTTCACCACAGGCATAGCTCAGTCCGCAGAGGCACTTGTCTGATGTTCCGAATTTTCCGGCTTGGACTGATTATGTGGTTGGGTTTTTTTCCGAGGTTTTAACCAACCGTAAGGCGAAAGTCAGATATTCTATGGCGAATCATCGGCCACATCTCTCCAAATACACAACTCGGTATCACCAATTTCATCGACGATAAAAAAATGACCCAGTATTCGATCAGATTCAAAATTCAGTATGGACAAGAATTTTCTTAGAGCTCTCTATCAGGGAAATAGTACATTATGCAACGAGCCTATAATGGTAGTAATTAAGACGCGAGTATGTTTATGAAACGAGCGCAAGCGAGTTTCATAATTTTCATACGAGCGTCTTAATTACCATTGTAGGCAAGTTTCATACGACTATTTACGCTCGACCATATTTCTAACTTGAAATTATTCATAAGTATTCATGTTATTCCTATCTGACTGGGGAGCGGAACTGACTTTTTGCAATATCTCGTAAATTCTGAGATGTGCGCAGATTGGTGGATCACCTGAACTTTAATGAATAGGTATACTTTAATGAGGTCCATTGAAGGGCTGCTACCAGGTGTATAATTACTACATTTTATGCTCGTCCATGCCGAAATGTAGTAATTATACACCTGGTAGCAGATCTTTAATGCATGTCATTAAAGTACACCTATTCATTAAAGTTCAGGTTTTCGATTATTCTCGGATATGCAATCGAAAGACAACTAGCAAAACGTCACGTAGGCTGGAAATCCAATACTGTCGCAGAAGGTTATGTTCTGTTACTATAATAATTAGCGTTAATTGTAAATAATATTCAAATAAATTCAATTTGTCATCTCGTTTTTCAATGTCGAATTCAATTTCAAGGTTATAATCAAGTTTAACGTTTATCTTACTAGATTACGTAAAGGTCGTCGAAATTCGTTGCCCGGAAAAAATCAATGCTTTCGCGTCTGCGCACATCTCACAATTTACGAGATTGCACAAGGTCAGTTCGTTCCCCAGTCACATAACCATAATATGAATACTTTCAAATTTCAAATGAGAAATATGGTCGAGCATAAAAAGTCGTATGAAACTTGCCTATAATGGTAATTAAGACGCTCGTTTCATAAACATCCTCGCTTCTTAATTCCAATCATTATAGGTTCGTTGCATAATGTACTATTACATACCACAAACCTACGACAAGGGACTTATAAATTTACTTCCCTGCAGTAGAAATATACTATGCAATCATTTTCGGCCGGGTTCAAACCCATGAACCTCTAATATAACGGACAGAATAACCACCTGCATGCTTGCCGGGAACTACAGATATTGTTGCGATTGAATTGCTATGACTTGAAATGTTAGGGCGATACGGGACAGCTAGACTGTTTTCAGTAGAGAGATATATCCCTTGAACATAGACATTAGGTGTAAAATTACGTACAATATTGCCGAAAGGAGGTGATAGAGGTCTTAATGGTGAAGGTGTGTATCTGTTCATTTCTCCCATTAAGTCACAGAAAAACTACCAGTTTGCCAGTGGGGCCACTAGACAATATAATTGTGTAACTTGCAACACCGTTTTTGTAACTCCAGCTATTATGTTAGTCAGTGCTGGTAAGATTTGGAAGGGAATGGGCAACTGGAGTTTCCTTAATGGGAACATAAATTGTGTTAAATTGCTCCCGTACCCCTTCCCCTCTTGAGCTCACGCTCTCTCTCACTCCCCCTCTCCGATTGGGGAGTTTGGTCTGCTGCTGGGTAGCACCGATAAGGCTTGAAACAAGCTTAGACATAGCAAGACCTTACAACTATGGAGGCTGGTTTCTTCTCAGACCGGACGGCAAACCAGACATACACTTAATGTCACAAACACATTTAGATCTTCCGTAAGTAAACACGAATCTGTCTGTTGAATTACGTCTGTACCTGACGACGGCATGCCACATCATTTGGGAAGTGTTTTAGCTGTGTGCCCGCAATCTATTTCGGAGTAACGAGGAATTTCACGTTCGTACTTTTATTAGTGAATGAACATTTTATTTTTATTTATCATCACTTCTGTATCTGGCAGTTCTGTTGTATACAGCCACTGATGTGAGGAAGATACGCTTCAGGATTCACAGATTTTGATTACATTATTTCGGATAAAAATACTTACTTACTTACTTACTTACTTACTTACTTACTTACTTACTTTTAAGGAACCCGGAGGTTCATTGCCGCCCTCACATAAGCCCGCCATAGGTCCCTATCCTGAGCAAGATTAATCCATTCTCTATCATCTTATCCCACCCCCCTCAAATCCATTTTATTATTATCTCCCCATCTACGTCTCGGCCTCCCTGAAGGTCTTTTTCCCTCCGGCCTCCCAACTAACACTCTATATGCATTTCTGGATTCGCCCATACGTGCTACATGTCCTGCCCATCTCAAACGTTCTCCTGTAACTCCATCCCTCTTAGCCCCAAATATTTTCCTAAGCATCTTATTCTCAAACACCCTTAACCTATGTTCCTCTCTCAAAGTGAGAGTCCAAGTTTCACAACCATAAAGAACAACCGGTAATATAACTGTTTTATAAATTCTAAGTTTCAGATTTTTTACAGCAGACTGGATGATGAAAGCTTTTCAAGCTAATAATAACAGGCATTTCCCATAATTATTCTGTGTTTAATTTCCTCCCGAGTATCATTTATATCTGTTTACTGCTGATTTTATTATTTTATGAATAAAGAATCCTGTTCCTAATTGGTGATTATCGATCGTTTCCTTCCCCACGATACAACAAATAATCTCCTATTTGTGTTATACCGTTCCCATCTAACCTTACCTCCTGTACTCCCACAAAGTCTATTCTATATCTAGCTAGTTCTTTTGCTACTAATGTTACCCCTCCTGTTCTATATAGACTTGTAACCTTCCAAGTACCAAATCTCAAAACCTTATTCCTTTGCTGTGGTCGTGCCAGAGAATCAGTCCCATTCCGAGGCTTATTTGAGGGATTCGTAACAAGCTGTTTTTTACGGTGATGGGTTGTTAACACTTCGCCGAACCCCCAAGCTGGAGGAACACCCCTCATCGGCTGTCCGCGACTGCTTATTGAATATATTCACAGCTACCCCCCCATATCTGGAGGCCGTCTCCTCGATCCGCAACCTGAGGACGCGCCATGCCATGGTGATAGGGATAATGACGCAAAATTAAGCATAACAAAGACAACATGTACAACTATTAAAGATTGCCAAGTTATTTACAGAAAAAATTAACCTCTGCTGTCTTTTAATTAATGTACACTGGCATTCAAATACCTGACCTAGAATTTTCAGATCGTGTAAGCAAAATTTCTAACCACGGGAGAAGTCAAAACCAAATATTATATACAAATGGACGAACTTTGAAATAGTTCCTCTACTTCTCAATTAGGAGCACTATTTTCATCTGTCACAGTTCTAAATCAAAGGAAACTAACCACTGAAATCGATATTTATCTCTAAATCAAATTTAAAGAATCAGAAACGCATTATTAAAATAATATATTTCTGCACCAAAAAATATTTAAGCACATCAAATAATAGAGCGAAACAATAACATAAAAGTGCATTTTTTATTCATTTGCTTAATTTTCTATGCAGTCTTGAAGAACAGCGACTAGTAGGCCTAATGGATGTAAGATCCATGTCCCCATTTCCTTGCAGTCTTCAAGAATAGCTCTTACTACTGAATCCACGAGATAGGTTCACCTTTTTTTCCACTCTTGGATCCCACAGATAAAATTCACTTTTCTTTCAGTCTTGAAGAATAGCTCTTGGTAATGGATCCAAGAGATACGTTCACCATTCCTTTCAGTCTCGAATAATAGCTCTTGGTATTGAATCCCAGACACAAAATTCATTTTCCCTACAGTTTTGTATAATAGCTCTTGGTAATGGATCCAACAGAAATGTTCCCCTTTTCTTACAATCTTAAACAGGTTTCCCTTTACTTACGGTCCCGAAGAATAGCTCTTGGTAATCGATCCAACAGAAATGTTTCCCTTTTCTTACGGTCTCGAAGAACAGCTCTTGGTAATCGATCCAACAGAAATGTTTCCCTTTTCTTACGGTCTCGAAGAATAGCTCTTGGTAATCGATCCAACAGAAATGTTTCCCTTTTCTTACGGTCTCGAAGAATAGCTCTTGGTAATCGATCCAACAGAAATGTTTCCCTTTTCTTACGGTCTCGAAGAATAGCTCTTGGTAATCGATCCAACAGAAATATTTCCCTTTTCTTACGGTCTCGAAGAATAGCTCTTGGTAATCGATCCAACAGAAATGTTTCCCTTTTCTTACGGTCTCGAAGAATAGCTCTTGGTAATCGATCCAACAGAAATGTTTCCCTTTTCTTACGGTCTCGAAGAATAGCTCTTGGTAACCGATCCAACAGAAATGTTTCCCTTTTCTTACGGTCTCGAAGAATAGCTCTTGGTAATCGATCCAACAGAAATGTTTCCCTTTTCTTACGGTCTCGAAGAATAGCTCTTGGTAATCGATCCAACAGAAATGTTTCCCTTTTCTTACGGTCTCGAAGAATAGCTCTTGGTAATCAATCAAACAGAAATGTTTCCCTTTTCTTACGGTCTCGAAGAATAGCTCTTGGTAATCGATCCAACAGAAATGTTTCCCTTTTCTTTCGGTCTCGAAGAATAGCTCTTGGTATTGGATCCACTTTCCTTACAGCCTTAAAGGATACCTCAAAAGGGAACACATGGATGAAATTTCTAAATTCTACAGTTTTGATGCTAATGAGCTGAAATGTTTACTAAATGTGTTTCTCCTTTTAGTGGTAGAATTTCCATTTTTATCAGTGTAACCATTTTTTGAGATATATTTTTTACATTATTTGAAATATATTATATAAATGTTTCCACATGATGAAGGCAGAATAATTTCACTTTTTAAAAATATGAATTTTATTCGTTCTATATTTATATAAAATTTTGTCATGTTTTTCTTCAATTTTTGTTAGATTCAGAGATAAAGATTTTGAATGTAATGAATACTAATTTTATTTTTTTTTGTGTAATTTATTCCTGCTTATCAATTAATGACTTATGAAATATAAAGAGTACAAAAAAAATTATGTGACGCATTTTGCATTCTTACAATCGCGTCTTGTGAGATCCACTTGCTTTAAATTTTATTACAACCGACATCACAGCCATTTCCAGCATCGAGAATTTTGCGGAACTTCTGCACAAGTAATTTTGCGAAATAAAAGTAGCTACCATTAGACTCGCTATATCACTATTTTAAGTCAATTTTATTAGTTACACTGAAAACGACAAATTTCGTCATTTAATTATTATCACTTCTAGTATACACAACAGCCAACGCTTTTGTCAACTTCAAGGTAACTACGTATTTCACAAACTCTCTCTTCACAACGGCAGTTCTATTCTTAGTCTACACGTCGAATGAAATAAAGGGAACGCTCGCCGCTACTCTGCGGCAACTTCTCCGACACTTCTGTCGTGCAGGGGAGTCTAAACACAAGGCGGAAGACGCTATTAAGTAAATGAGAAGGAATATTTAAGGGTAGAAGATGTGGTTTGATTATATTTAACGCGTAGAGAACTACAGTGAAAGGGTGACAGACGGAATGTGCTAAGGGAGGAGTGACAGACCACGTGGTGTCTACCATTATCCCCATACTTGTCACAAAGATCTAAAGAGAAGACAAAGCGAACTGCAAGGAGATTTCGAAATGCCAAACACGTTGAGCATAATATTTCAATTAAGACTTTGTTGCATAAATTCGTTTGCGAAAACACAAAATAGTTCATTTTCTCATTATATTTGTAGGCTATACATATTTATCGTAAGCATTCTCGAACGGTAGTTTAGTGATTTACTATGTCAACCGTTGGACTCAAGTTCCGTGAGTTCGAACGCTGCTGAGGTCGATGGACTTTGTAAGGAAATAAAAGCTCTTCTGGACGGAAGAAAATCTGTCGGTCTCATGTCGCATATACAGGGACATCATTTTATTTTTACTTCAATTTTAATTGTACCTGAGTTTTTTAATGTACTTCACTCCCACTCGCTCTACTAGTAAACTTCCAACCATACCTCACACAGAAACAAGGCCGCGTATGTAATCAAAGTAAGTAGTGCTGAGTTAGTGAGTATAGTATGTTCCAGAAATATGTTCGCGTTTTCCAGTGACGAAAGAACTTTCAATATTGAATCATATTTTCGCAAAGATATTGTCGTCCGTTTGCCTACGTCGCATTCCTGTTTCCCTCACCCACATCTGCTCGCCCCTCTGTAAAGGCTAGTAACTGGGCTGTCTTTGTTCTTTCATGAAAACATTAATTTCTGTTAGAAATTGGATGACTACATAATATTATACAACTATTTCAAATAACTTAAATAAAAGTATCTCGTTAAGTAATTAACTGTCACGTGATTTCCCCCCTTTCTACGACCCTGCGACAAAACCACCTGGACGGACAGTAAATAGCATGTCTGAGTAATTTTATCTTTTCGGATCGGGCAGAAGTGAAGATTAAATTTACAGTATGTAAGGTACGTACTCTTTTATGGAGTAGGTACAGAATTATTTCAACATGAGTTACTAGTACGAAGGACGAAACTGGTAGGCCTAATTGGAATTAGGTACAATAGTCTATAATGCAATAATATCCACAAAAGAACTGAAGTCTGTATAGAAATGAACGGCTGCCATTTTAAAAAATGTGTTTAAATATCCATATTATGATTATTTTTCAATTCAACTTCATTCTCTATATTGTACGCTAATGTGCTGTAGACAGTATAATATACACTGTATAATGAATACGTTCGCATGGATAGCTCAGTTCGTGAGTAAAAACACTTATTGTTAATACTGTACTATATTTTGATTAAACAAAAACCTAATGAAAATTATCAAACTCAAAATCGTGATATTTCCTACTTCACGTAAATGGATGAACTACTTTTCTTCCTTCCTATACCTAGTAAAGTGATTTGTTTGTATCATCGAACTCCAGTTGTGGAAGGGAGTAGCAAACGGTGTTTACCTTATTCCAAAGGTATAGCCAGGTTAATATCAGAAATGTTAGTAAAAATAAAATGATGTCCCTGTATAAGGCACTTAATGAGGGCTGACGTATTGCTTGTTAGAAGGAAATTTTTTCGGCATGCTCACAATAAATATCGGTGTTTAATAAACTCTGCAGTTGAAAGTGGCGTGAAATAAATTATTTCTACCAAGTTCGCGGATTATCTGTGAAACGTGATTATGGCGGAACTCCAGCGGAAGGCTGGCTTGAACTTGGCCGACATTTCGGGAGGAGGGGAGCCCTATCTAAAGGGATATAGGGGTCGGTAAGCGGATACTAGACGCACGTGTTTCTTGATGGTTGTATACGGTCTGCTAGGGAATGGAAATGTGAAATGGAAAATAATAGGCCCAATTATTCTATTCCTCGACGAGTGTTCATTTATTATTCATATATTCGTATATTTTTTCTGACTCTCTAGCGCTATCAGCGGTTTTCTGAAACGTATAGTGGTGACCTGGAAAAAGTTTCTCTTTCTAAACGAGGGAGACCAGCAAACAGCTACTCACTCAAAGATCAACTTCGGAAAAAAAATATTCAGAAGAACTTCCAGTTAAACCAGACAAACTGAATGATATACTGTCTAGTTTGACATTCATCTCTGCTGTATATCATGGCTGTACAAAAACCTATAACCAGCAGGAAAGTCTGTAGGTGATCAAGATGATGGAGATGGTGAAGACGGATAAAGTGATGCTTTTTGTTTTTATGAGTGTAAACAGTGTTAAGTACATTCATTTATGGTGTAAACAATGTAAAGTACACCTGGACATCAATTTCATTTTTCCTTTTTATGCCATGACACAATGTTAAGATTCTTATATCCAAACAGGAACGTCTTTAAACACTATTTGTTGTGAAAACATGTTTATTTTTCATGTATTTTGAAGGACATAATTATGAGATTTTCTGTAATTTTCATCTCTTTATTCTGAAAATATGTTTCATGTCCCTTACCATTGTTTATTCCCGAGCCCTTCAATTAATGTTAGTTTCATAGTGCAGCAACTAACATTCCACTTTCAAGGGTATCTTCAGAAGAAGTCGTATATGCAAATTTAGGCGGCGTTTTCCAGAGGCTGAAACAGTGCGTTTAATAAGCGGCAAGGAAAAGGTCCTTTCTCGATAAGAAGAAACACTGTTCGAATAGTGATCTAACAAAATAAATACTGTACTTGACGATACCCCTCAACGTGTACCTTCTATCAAAGACGATTTTCATTATCTTCTGCAAGAGTTGGAATTTATAATGGTGATATTCAGTAAGAGTAAAATTTGCATTGGAACCCATACGTTAGAACAGGTAAACTCATTTAAATGTTAAGGTTATAATTTGACATATTTACCTATTACTGATTTATCTGAAAATATTCAACATTTTAATGGAGCCTTAAGAACCATCAACCAGGTTTTCACAACCACGAAAACCCAAAAACATACCAGGTTAAATGCATATGAAGTTCTAGCAAGACCTGTCCTCATGTACGGTAGTGAGGCCTGGACTGTCCGAAACTCAGATGTTCAACGCCTAACAACTGCGGAAATGAGATTTCTAAGGAGGACTGCCAGCTACAGCTTGCTTGACTACAAAAGGAATGAACTAATTACAAAAGAATTGAAGAATACACCTATTTATGAACATCTCAACCACTATAGACAAAAATGGTTTAACCATGACAATAGAATGGACCGTTCCAGACTCCCAAGACAAATTCTCCGCTATATACCACATGGAAGACGATCTTTGGGACGCCCTCTGAAAAGATGGAAACTGCAACAGGCCACTAGGCCTAATACCTGCAAGGACAATGATGATGATATCCAGTATTCTGCAATTTTCCCATATTTTACGACGCCTTTCTAGCATTAAAAGATCTACATTTAGGAATAGCTGTCTAAAAATGAAATTAAGTAAATTTCAGATAATATGATGTAGGACCATCAAAAGAGCGTTAGATAGAAAAACGAGAAAGGAAACTTAGCAGAATTGTTTTAACGTTATGGCTATCCTCACTCTTTTATACGAATCTGAAACATGGTGTTAACAGAAAAAGTTATGTCACATACAAGCTATAGAAATGAGATTTTTAAGACATGTAGAAGGATGCACAAGAAGTGACAGAATTATAAATGACGCAATAAAGTCAGAATTGCATATATTTCCTGTCAAAAATAAGACGGAAGAATATAGGACGAATTGGAAAGACCATATACTGTCCAAATTTCACGAGAAGATCCCTGCGAGGGGAGATGATCCTTGCGGGGTAAGAGGAGAGTAAGCCAGTGACTCGGCGTTCTTGAAGTAGCAGGTGGATAGGAGTGATATCATTGGCCGGCTGGTACAAACAAGGCTCGGTGAATGGCCGGCCGGTTCAGGTTATAAGAGTGGGGGAAAAACTCACATTCCTTGCTCGGCTCTTCTCGTGAAATGCGGACTGTAAGTGCAATGGGAATGGAAAGACTTCTCAAACAAGTATTACATTTCAGACTTGTAGGGAGAGAAAACATAAGAAGATGGCAATATGTTCATTGATAATAGAGACCTGAAAAACTGATAACATTTAATACTGGAAGGACGAAGTCTTGTAATACAATTATGGTGACGTCTCAGACTGGAGTCGAACCGTGGGTATGTCAATGCAGGATCCCTCTCTCTTGTTTCCTCACTATAGAGTCGGTTTTGGAATTTAAGGAATGTTACATGAAATTCCAAGTTCAACTAAGAAAGAACGCTTCTAAATTCAACACTGTGGAAGAAAAGAATTGCGAGATTAAAGCATTCCGCCTCGCGTGCCCTTCTTGCCCGGAGTAACGAGTTTGCGTAAAGTTTCATCAAGACACATCAAGCGGAATTTTTCCTTCGGAATAGGTCTACGACATACCATTTTAGAATGAGTTTGCAGTTGTTTATCAATCCAGTACGTCCTCAACCCACGCACCATTTACAGAGACGCTGACAGCAGCAGAGAGTCGCTGCATTTCCTATACGTACGCAAACACAAAATAGTTCAAGCTTTGTGCACACAGATTTTCCTATCCCTAATAAATGACGATAAATAAATTCTTTGTACAGATTTAAGATTATGGAAACGGAAATATTTTTATTTTAAGAACTTCCCTATTTTGAGCTGTCATGAAAGACAAAGAATACAATACAAAATAGAGTAAAAGAACAGATATAAGAAGACTGAAATAAAAGGAAGAAAATTTCTCAATAATGATTAATAAAAAAACATGAAGTGTCAACAAAGGATAGTATAACAATGTTTAGAACGTTTAAGAATAATTGTTAAGAGGACTGCACAAGAATAGCATTAGAAAGATTATATAAGTGATTTTGAAAGAAAAAAATCAATATATGCACTTACTTAAGAAGTTTAAGTAACCCGGAGGTTAATTGCCGCCCTCACATAAGCCCGCCATCGGTCCCTATCCTGTGGAAGATTAATCCAATCTCTATCATCATATCCTACCTCCTTCAAATCCATTTTAATACTATCCTCCCTTCTACGTCTCGTTCTTCGCAAAGGTCTTTTCCCTCCGGTCTCCCAATTAACACTCTGTATGCATTTCTGAATTCGCCCATACGTGCTATATGCCCTGCCCATCTCAAACGTCTGGCTATAAAGTTCCTCATTACGTCAGGTGAAGAACAAAATGCGTGTAGTTCTGCGTTGTGTAACTTTCTCATTTCTCCTGTAATTTCATCCCTCTTAGCACCAAATATTTCCCTAAGAATCTTATTCTCAAACACTCTTAATCTTTGTTCCTCTCTCAAAGTGAGAGACCAAGTTCCACAACCATACAGAACAACCGGTAATATATTTGTTTTATAAATTCTAACTTTCAGATATTTTGACAGCAGACTAGATGACAAAAACGTCTCAACCTCGTAATAACAGGCATTTCCCATATTTATTCTGCGTTTAATTACCTCACGAGCATCATTTGAATTTGTTACTGTTGCTCCAAGATTTTTAAATTCTTCCACCTCTTCGAAAGATAAAATTTCCAATTTTTACATTCCCATTTCGTACAATATTCTGGTCACGAAACATTATCATATACTTTGTCTTTTCGGGATTTACTTTCAAACCTATCGCTTTACTTGTTTCAAGTAAAATTTCCGTGCTTTCCCTAATCGTTTGTGAATTTTCTTCTAACATATTCATGTCATCAACAAAGACTAGAAGCTAATGTAGCCCGTTCAATTTCAAACCTCCTCTGTTATCCTGAACTTTCCTATTGGCATATTCTAGGGCAAAGTTAAAAAGCAAAGGTGATAGTGCATTTCCTTGCTTCAGCCCGCAGTGAATTGGGAAAGCATCTGACAGAAACTAACCTATACGGTTTCTTCTGTACGCTTCACTGAGAACATTTTAATTCTCTAAGACAGTGAACACAGGAAATTTGATCTTAATTGGGTTTACATAGGTAATATTTTAAAAGCACATAAACAGAAAACATGCAACTTAACAATAACATAAATAAAATAATATAAAAGTGTCACAACCTATTACAACAATTTGGGCATAGTAAAGATGAATATATTAGAATAAATGTATTACAAGCTATTGCAAAAATTAGACATAGTAAACATGATTACCGTATTTACTCGAATATAAGACTCCATCGATTATAAGACTCTCCTAAATTTTTAAAGTATTGTTTTATAAAAACATTTCGTATGCGAATATTAAGCCCTTTAGGAAATACCGGTAACAGAATTCTAAGTGAGACAGAATCTGTGCTTTTTAAAACACCGTTGCAAGTAAATACAACATAACCCTATGGTCCGTCCCAGGAATCTGTAGAGCAGAAAGACGAAACAAGACCTCTGCGCAAGTGGTATGTGGGAGGGCTAGGGCCAATGATCGTTCTGGGAGGAGGTGTTGGTTTAACGAAGCTAGCAATCGCTTGCAGGGATTGGATCATTTCTATCTCAACTCTACTCTACCTTCTACCACGAGAATCTTACCCCTTAGCGGCCTCGAGCTGATGCTGCCCGCAATACACTCCGGCACAGATAGACTCCGCCCACATATGCGTGAAGTTACTCTACAGCAGCCGCGGCGAAAATGCGACTCACGAGCACATTGTGGCTCGCAGTGCTTTTCTCTCGCTTCCTACCTACAACCCCCACCCTCTCACTCACTGGAGTCAAACTCCGTTCTATTTGTATTTGTCTCGGACCTGCGAGTGGCGTATCGTCGCAATATCTCTCTCGAAACCATGTACCTCTATAAAAAAAACTAAAGTTTCAAGTAGGATGGGAGGATGCATTTTTTTCTTACAATATGATGAAAATATTAAATGTATGATTAGTTCACAAATATTACTAGGAAAACGGTTGTATAACATAAAACGGCATTATAAGTTACTACATGTTACTGATGAAACATTTAAAGGTTAAGTATTATTATTATTATTATTATTATTATTATTATTATTATTATCATTATCATCTCTGTACGTCGATTCTTTTACAGCAGATGTACGAATAATGCGGTTAGATTTTAAATTTAAACTCACAGATTTACAATGTGACGTTAAATGGAAGCTAGATGTAAGGACTTGACAGATATTGAACTTTTCAAATCTTTGGAAAAAAAATAAATATTTGAAGCTTCGTTCTTTCGCTTGCTCTGTTGAAGCCATGTTCGCTGTAACTTACGTTTGTGAAAAATTCTTTTCAACAATGAAAATAGTAAAAATCAAATTTAGATCACGACTGACAGACAAATACCCTCGTGATCAACTACGATTGGCAGTAAGTGACATAATTCCTTATTTTGAAACTTTGTCGCAGAGACATTCTGAAGACAGTTAATTTTAGGTTGTGATAATGTGTCCTATGTTTTCTTGTTCATTTCTTTCTTCGTTACACGTCCTAAACATTAACTTCCCCTTCGGTTGTCCGCCTCCCTCCATAGGTGCTATGCACGTTGCAGCTTACACAGTGGCTCGGCGCACCATGGCCTTTTCGCCACGGCTGCTCTACAGTTTCCTGGGACGGACCATAAGTCAATAGAGAAGGGCACGTGGAATACCGTCAGGTTGAGCCCAAGGACGAATTCACCCTTTTCAGCAACTTTTAGTAAAAACAATGAGATCGCAAGAGTGTGGAAACTGACAGTTCCGTTTATCCTTTCTACCTGATCATGCCTTTCAGCTCAAAATCAGTAACAACCGGTAGTCTTGTGTTTGAATGTCGTAGTGTTTTCAAGTCCCTTGTGCGATTCAGATAGTGCAGGCATGTCAGAAATCAGACTCTAAATGTGCAGTTATGTGCGCGGATCGCCGGTCTGTGAGGACTGCATCAATCAAGCGTTGCTCTTACCAGTTCTTAGCTGGAGGGGTGTACAATAATCTATTCTGCGCTTCTAGGGTTGGATTAAATAGACATTGGTACATTATAAACATAGTTTGCAGAACGAAAAAAACACATGCAAATCTAGTCTTTCAGGTGAAGCTCCCTGTAAAGCAGATTTGAATAATTTCAAGGGAAAAATTGTTCCGGGATCGATACCCGGCCCCGAACAATTTTTCCCTTGAAATTATTCGAAAAAAAAAAAACACAGTTATTATCAGTGTCTATATTTGACAATTGTAATACAAGAAACTTTAGGCTTACTCAGTTATACTTCACAAAGTAGTGGTTTGTAAAGCATAATTTATTAATATGATTTTTATACAGTATTTGAAGAAAAAAAGTGCAGTAATTTCGAAACAACAAGAAACGAACAAGTATTTCATTTTACGTAGTAGGTACTAATTATTTTAAAGTAATAGACCCTACTCTTTCATTGTTCGTCAAGCATTATTATTTACTGTGACCATTGGTACACAAATGTTGAAGAAAATATTATACTCCCAATTAATTACATGCAGTAGGACATTGTGAAGTTTTTGCACTGAAATCATTTCTTTGCTTTATGTCAATATAAATTAATATTAATATTAATAAACATAAATTAAGCTTAGAATTTAAATTCACATATAGTTTATTTGAAAACGTTGAGAGCAAGTATCGAAAATTTGGTAGTGTTACTAAAAGAAATTAAAAGTGTAGTTCACAAGCTGTGAAGCGACGATATTCTCTTTATGTCAGATTTAAAAATTTACTAATATAAGTATATTGAATTAATATTGTGACGTGAGATGGAAAATTTGCCATTATATATTTTTTTCCAGAAAAATTTTCCGCCTTGCAAATAGTTGTTTTCTTCTCTCCTTACAACCTCAAGAGCCTCACATGTATTCCTCACTATATTCTTATCACTTACCAGTTTATGAAATGAAAGTCGTAAGTCGTCTAACCTTTGATGCTTGTGTTAGTACAGACTCCAGAACAACGCCATTGTAAAGTACGTTTTGCCGTGAGAGTACTAAGCGCTGGCAATATCATATTTTGAGAACTTTACTAATCTGATCTAAATTGTCACCTCACAACACTATTACCTCGACACAGGCTGATGAAAGCCTTTCATTTTAAAATAATTATTATTGTTGGCTGAGGAAGACATAACAATTATGTTATATGATTCGTAATTTTTCTTCTCCGTTATCTGTGAACTCCTTACTTTATTCATCAGACACAGCCAAATCGGCACTCGTACTTAAACTGTGTTACTGAAACAAAAGCTGCTGCAGGTATTGTATAGCCCTGTCGCGTTCCCCTCCAAGGCGATTCACTCCCTCCAGGTAGGGGAATAGAGAGTGCACATCGCAAGGAGACAGTTGCACAATGTGCAGGGTTTTGACATGCCCGAGATAGTGCGTAAGAAAATGAATTCCAGGAAGACTTGCATTGTAGTTACGTAAACGTTTTTGTAATTTTTATATAATAAGCATTACATGCCTAGTTATATAAGTTCAAACATCTAAATACACCTATCTTTAGATTTAGTCTGAATTAGTACAATATGACAATCTTTACTTAGATACAATCTAAGTCCTCGAATTGCATTTTCATGTTTCTGTATTACTCGATTTTAAGACCCGATGCGAATATAAGACACTCCCAAATTTAAAGAGAAAAATCTGGTAAAAGGGGGGATCTTATTTTCGAATATGTAAAATACACAATGAGTTCTTAATAATATTAAGAATCATTTGTTCTAATACAGGGTGTCCGGGAAATACCTGACGAAAAAGAAGTAATTATATATCTGAAACTGTTACAGTTATTACCTCAATGTTTTCACAATTAGAAAGAGAAACTCAATAAGTTTTACGATGAAAGAGTAATGGAATGGAGAAAAATTCTCTCCGGCGCCGGGATTTGAACCCGGGTTTTCAGCTCTACGTGCTGATGCTTTATCCACTAAGCCACACCGGATACAACCCCGGCGTCGGACAGAATCGTCTCTTTCATCATATGATAACGCAGAATATCTACATGGAAATATCATATGTACTTCGGTACATTGAAATAATATATCAATAAGTTTTTGTTATCTAGCAGCATGTTACACGCGTGCGCATACCATTGCGATAGGAGAAAACGAGAAAAAGCTAGTTCTGTGCAGCGTATGTAGTCAGCCTTGCTCTCAGAGCTGGGAATGCAAGTTGTGCGTGTACCAAGTGAACAACCGAACAATGTTTACCACAGTAGAAAAAGCAGAATGCGTTTTATGACTGGTTAAATTTAAGTCAACGTCGTTTCCAAATGGACAAGAGCTCACACTATGCTAACCGTGTGCGCGCTTTCCTAGATGACACGTCTCCTGACCGTTGAATTGAAAGAGGCGGACCTACACCATGGCCATCACGGTCGCCGGACATGACCCCACTGGATTTCTTTCCGGTGGGTTTGTGAAGGACGTGAGTTACGTGGCCGAATCTACGAATCAATAGGACTAGTCACACCGGAGATGCTTTCGTGTGTGTGGCAGGAGATTGGGTATCGCCTGAACATAGCCCTGGTCATATAGAGGTACATTAAAACTTACTGTGTTTCTCTTTGTGAGTGTGAAAACATCACGACGATAAATGCAATAGTTTCAGAGATATAGTTATTTATTTTTCGTCAGGTCTTTTCCGGACACCTGTATTCTGTGAGGGATGCAGAGTTCCTATATTATATTCCAGGTATACTTAATTATATCTCCTCGGCTACCAAATAGTAACCTCCTCACAGACCAGCCTCTGGGTTGATGCTGTATTTATCACTTAAATATGGTATACATAGTTCATATATAGGTTTTTTCTCTAGGTCTACCTCAGAAGACTGACTAATATTTGGCTTAATCCTGATGGTAGGATCTAGAATTAAATCCTTATTTCCCTGGCGATGTGCGGTAATGAAATTAAAGTAAGATCTAAAAATAAATATTTGCGCATACTTAATGTGTTAAAGAAATCAATTACAAATTTCGGAATAGATCCTACAACACCAATCATAAAACGCACCACATTCTTAGTTTGAACATTGTGAAGGTCTTGCAAATAGCCAACTGTGGGCTTATAGATTTCACACTTTCTGAATTTACTTCACTGGATTGATCTGCTGTAGTTTCATATCGTACTGTTGGATCAAGTATCAAAGCTTTGTTATTTATCAATACGATGGCAATGAATCCACTTCATGAATCTCGAGTTTCCTCTGTTTCAACGTGGCGGAAATCCTAGAGCGTATCATATGATGACGGCTGTCTCTGTGTAAAACACTGCGGGGGCACGAACCGAGGACGCGAGCTAAGTTTTCTGACTCGCTGCAGTAGCTATCTGTATCGGATTGCACCCGGCAGGGTTCAAACTGCTGTCAGTAACTTTATTGTAACTATCCCCACCACTATCACCATCACAAATACGATCATCGTTAGCTTATTTCTTGCATATTTATTCAATAACTGTAATTTAATTAGTCATATTCTAATTAGTCAAATACCGAAATAGAAGTGCATCATTGTCTTCTGATAATTGTGTTTACTTCTTTACCTACCGGCGTGTATGTAACTCTATCGTTGGGTAACAGCAACGTTGTTGAATCTTTTTTAAGTAGGTTATTTTACGACGCTTTATCAACATCTTCGGTTATTTAGCGTCTGAATGAGATGAAGGTGACTATTACACTTTTACTACGTCATACTACCTTTGACCAATAAAACGATACGAAAGGACGTCTTTCAACCAATCATGGCTGCTTATCGCACAATTTTATCGCGTCCCTAGCATTTGTTTAATTTTATCGCGTCCCTAGCATTTGTTTATTTTTATCACTGCCATAGCATTTGTTTCTTTGTTTGCCAACATTTCAAACTGAACTGGTCTGGACGTCAAAAAACAGAAAATTACAAACCACTCCAGTCGATGCACAGCACTTTCAAATATGACTCGCATTGGCATTCTAGAACAAGAATTAATAAAGATCACTGGTCATAGCTATGCATCTTCCCTGAAACCCTATTTACAAATAAAAGAATAGCACCATTCGGAAATCCTGAATAAGTTGAGGGATACACCATGTACATCAACGAGTTTACTTCTTTTACGCACACGTCCAATATAACATCAACTGAACCACCAACCACTAAAATATTCAAATTTGAAGATTCTACTTTCAATAATTGTTTCCTTTCAAATTATTCACGTTTATTTTTATTTCATCATCGTTAATTAAAACGTTTCTTGTTTATTTCATCATCCCTAATTAAAACTTTTCTAACACTCGTTTATATTATTTAGGTTATATTATAGCTTCTGCTATATGATATTATGAATAGTCACGTATCAGAGATTGTTTAATACTAAGATTTATTGAAAATCGTTTGTCAAGTGACGTTGATTACTGGGATCGGGATAATTGAAGTGGAATGCAATTGTTTTTATAAAAATGAAACTGAATCAACAACCAGTAACCTTCCACAGAGTTCAATGAAGATTCCATAGTTGGCACAACTGATACCAAGAAAACAGCTAATAATAACACACTACTGCCATCTACTTGCGTAATATTTGTAATGTTGAGATGGTACAAATTTGAAGACAGTTTTGTATTTTCGTAAGTCAATATTTTATTGTATTGGAGTACTTCGTTACTTCTAATCTTTATATACTTTCTTCTAATCGTGTAATAGTCAATTAAATCCCATTCGAGTTTTGATTTTCTATAGATAAATCAAAACCTCTAGTGAGATGACTGTCGATAATGCCGGTGAAATGATTCCGGGGTCCAGCACCGAAAGATACCCAGCATTTGATCATATTGGGTTGAGGGAGAACCCCGGGAAAAACCTCAACCAGGTAACTTGCCCCAACCGGGAATCGAACCCGGGCCACCTGGTTTCGCGGCCACCGTTACTCCACAGCTGTGGACAGGTTGTTGGATCAAACCTAAATGAAGGGACATATATTTGTCTACTACTACCACCACCAACACTACTACTACTACTACCACCACCAACTACTACTACAACCACCAACACTACTACTACTACTACTACTACTACTACTACTACAACAACCACCAACACTACTACTACTACAACCACCAACACTACTACTACTACTACTACTACTACTACAACAACCACCAACACTACTACTACTACTACTACTACTACTACTACAATCACCAACACTACTACTACTACTACAACCACCAACACTACTACTACTACTACTACAACCACCAACACTACTACTACTACTACAACCACCAACACTACTACTACTACTACAACCACCAACACTACTACTACTATTACTACTACAACCACCAACACTACTACTACTATTACTACTACAACCACCAACACTACTACTACTATTACTACTACAACCACCAACACTACTACTACTATTACTACTACAACCACCAACACTACTACTACTATTACTACTACAACCACCAACACTACTACTACAACCAACACTACTACTTCTACTACTACTACTACTACTACAACCACCAACACTACTACTTCTACTACTACTACTACAACCACCAACACTACTACTTCTACTACTACCACTACAACCACCAACACTACTACTACTACCACTACAACCACTAACGCTATACTACTATTACTACTACTACAACCACCAACACTACTACTACAACCACCAACACTACTACTACTACTACTACTACAACCACCAACACTACTACTACTACTACAACCACCAACACTACTACTACTACTACAACCCTCACTACTACTACTACTACAACCCTCACTACTACTACTACTACTATTACTACAACCACCAACACTACTACTACAACCACCAACACTACTACTACTAGGCCTACTACTACCACTACCAACACTACTACTACAACCAACACTACTACTACTACTACTACTACTACTACAACCACCAACGCTACTACTACAACCACCAACACTACTACTACAACCAACACTACTACTACTACTACAACCACCAACGCTACTACTACAACCACCAACACTACTACTACAACCAACAACACTACTACTACTAGGCCTACTATTACCACTACCAACACTACTACTACAACCACCAACACTACTACTAGGCCTACTACTATCACTACCTACACTACTACTACTATAACCAACACTACTACTACTACTACTACTACTACAACCACCAACACTACTAATACAACCACCAACACTACTAATACAACCACCAACACTACTACTACAACCACCAACACTACTACTACTAGGCCTACTACTACCACTACCAACACTACTACTACTACAACCAACACTACTACTACTACTACTACTACAACCACCAACACTACTACTACTACTACTACTACTACTACTACAACCACCAACACTACTACTACTAGGCCTACTACTACCACTACCAACACTACTACTACAACCACCAACACTACTACTACTACTACTACAACCAACACTACTACTTCTACTACTACTACTACTACTACTACAACCACCAACACTACTACTTCTACTACTACTACTACAACCACCAACACTACTACTACTACTACTACTACTATTACTACTACTACTACCAACACTACAACACTACTACTACTACTACTACTATTACTACTACTACCAACATCACCATCACCACCATGACCGAAACACTGTCACATTATTGGTTACATGATTTGCCTCCTAAAATCAATGAATTGAATACATTAAGCTGAATTTAAAAACATCTTAAACCTACATCATTAGATTTCACTGTAAAATTTGGTAACAGTAGGTCTATAGGTATTTAAGTATAAATTCCGAAATTAATTCGAGCAATATGACTGAGGAGCGGACCTGTAATAAATCTGAAACGTCGGAAAGATGATATTTCAACAAATGACAGTAAAACTAGGAAACTTCTTTGTAATGCGTTCACTTCTTCGAGGTGAATGTAATAAACGGAATTTTCTAAGATGAAGAGAAAATGAAGCGGTCATGGACCCAGCTTATGTGTGCAATAAAACAGATCCTCTGTCAACACGGCAGCTGGCAATATCCTCCAATATAAAAGGGCTCATATTTGTGAGGAAAAACCGTGGGAATTAGCTGGTAGAGACAGGAGTTCCCACTCATTTCGGTGGCAATCATTGAAGAAGAAGAGAAAACAACGCCCATGGCAGTTGGCTGATGAGACAATTCAATCTTCCCGAGTTATCACAACGTTTTTTGCCTGGCGTCGCAACTGCGGCTGTAAGAAAGGCCGGGTTATGATATTTCACGCTCCTACCTAATTACGTGGAGGGAGAAGAGGCGAGAGGAGAGGAGACAAGAGGATCGAGGGAAAACCAAGAGAAACGGAAGATGGGGGATGCTGTGGAAAGCTTGGCTCGAGAATTCGTTCTTATCTCCTATTGCCAGTTGAGTAGGCCACTTTCTACTGGCATCTTGGCTCCAAACGCCAACAAACCGAAATCAGAAGGCGCTGTCACTTCCGGAAAATTAAGAGCATGGGCCTACACATCGAGATATATTGGGGTACCAGTACCTAAAGAATTGTGACATGACAAATATTATAGATATTATAAGAGATCGTATTTCATGGTAAATAATTATCTTATATTTCAGTACAAAAATCTAGTTGAATGTGTGTGTTTTTTCCAACTCGCACTCCTCCAATAATGAAACAGTTTTGCTCCATTCGTTTTCCTTCAGATTGTCTTATTGATTCTGCCCCTACAAGCTCTTCTTTAGTAATAAGCTTATTTAGTCTGGATGAGAATCTAATATTCTTTTATTTCATTTTATATTGTCTAATTTTGTCCACTGTTGTGGCTGAGGGGTTAGCGAGTCTAACTCTGAACCCAGAGGTCCCGGGTTCGATTCCCGGTCAGGACGATTTGCCTGGGTGAGGTTTTTTTCGGCGTTTTTCCCCTCACTCCTATGGATGAATATCAGGTAACTTTATCATCACGTTTCTGGTTTTCAGATCACTCTACATGCGGCCTCCTGGAACTACTGGCTCTCTCGACCGGCCTCCGTGGAATGTAGCTATATGGCTCCTGGCTCCTGCCAGGATGGCTCCTGCAACCAGCACCCGAGGAGCACGAGGGAGGAATTTCGCCTCGGGCCGTAAGGGGGGGGGGCCTTGGGGAAGATGCCGAAGCAGGAATGGTATATGGATTTCTGTTGGCTGTAGGGACCGGTCGTTAGGGAGTCATGTGTTTGGGTTGGTGCGCGTAGGGGATCTATGGCACGCAACTCATTCCATATTGAGGGTTAACTCAATAGATCTCAACAGGTCACAGTGCTGGGCCATCTGTGCTCCCCTCACTTAAATTCCATTCCAGTGTTTAATTTTGTCATTAAAGTGAAATAAAATTAATGTTAACTAGTAGGCCTATTTCAATGTTGTAAAAACAAAAATTACAGAAACTCGGAAATAGTTGACATTATTTGATATAATTGTATGGCATATAATATATACATGCATATACATATACATATACATACGGGCTATTCCATATGAAAACGATCAGTAAAATACCTCGCATTTTTTAATACTCTAATTTTTTCCTATTTATACAAAGTGCTGAGGAGAGTGCATTTGCAAAAATATAGGCCTACTATCGCTCGTATTGTTGAGCGACAAATTTAGCGTATTTTCTAAAAACAAACCTCTTTCAGCGCTCAGAACTCTGGAACCATTTACTGCAGAACATTGAACGGGAGCTCATTTTGAAGCTGACATTTGGTAGGTTATGTTAAGAAGTAATCCTTATTTTTTATTATATACAGAGAGACAGATAATCTGATTTTACTTACTTTTAGGCTTTTTGCCCATTTGTAAAAATGTAAAAAAATATTGAGAAAAAACCTTGCATTATTAAGAGGGATTCGGCATTGTTTGCTTAGTGGCTCGGCAATAAGTTTCGAGGGTATTAAATAAATTATTTTCACACGCCTAGACTTGAACGACGCAGTACCGCATGCACTGGCCGAGAGATGAAGATAAGCAAGTGTTGGGCGTCATTTTACTCCTGTGTTTATGAAAACTTGTGATAAAGCTACCTCAGCTAGGCGCTACTAGACGAAACATCACGTGTTTGTCTCCTGGCTTTGGTTGTCTTGGCTAGCTCACGCCTCACAGTCAGCTGGTTACTTAACGCGCGTACTATTTATTTTCTTTATTTAATATTTTGAATACTTTCTTATCAACGGTGCACCAGTAAAAAATATATGTTTATTTGTACTTTCAATGCGGAATCTAACCATATATATTTTAAAAATATTTTTTCGTGGGCAAAGGCGTCTTAATGAAGAAAAATCTAAATTTCTCCATTTCCATAAAAAGTAAGAAAAACTGTTTACATGTCAATATAAACTTTAATTTTTCAGCATCAAAATAAACCATGATTTTGATCATTGGGTGAAAGGGTTTCGGACCCACAACAGTTTAAAGTTGCTAATTTTATGAAAATACGATAAATTTAAATATTTTTAATTTCAATACTATGAAGTTCTGATGCCTCAAACTTTGCACAAAGCATTGTATCACAGTTGTCAACGGACAGAAAAAGTTTCATTGTATTCACAAATTGCAAGGTCAACTTTCTCTATACTTAGGTCGATTTGAGGTGGAATAGCCCATACATACATATACATACATATATACAGGGTGATTCACGAGGATTTACCCTCCCTTACGGAGCTTATTTTCGAGGAAATTGTGAGCAAAAAATGTCATATAGGCTAAACATGTGTCCTAATCTCAATATTTTCAGAATTACACTAATTTGAAATTGTTTGTAAAATATCATTATTTTTTATTTTTAAGGGTGAAAGAATATTACAGATAAAGAATGAACTATTCAGGAGTATCATTTCTTTAATTAGTAGTATTCTGAAGACAAAAATGTGTTGTGAATTCCATAGTTTCTTCGTACAGAATTTTCTTTTCTACTTTTAACTACAAAATTACATTTTCTTACGCATTTATCACAATTGTTACAAATCACGCCACTCTTGTAAATTCTTTAAGACTGTACTTTAGGTTGCATAATTAAACTGTAAAGAATCAAGTTCCTAAACTCTTATGATTTGTAAATTTTTTTTGTGTTAAGTGCGTAAGAATGATGTCATATTGAGTAAAAATTGAAAAATTAAATCTGTACAAAGCAATTCACAACAAATATTTAGCCTCAGGACACTAGCCAATTAAGGAAATGACACTTATGAATAGTTCATTCTCTATTTGTAATATTTTTTATGTAACAATATTTTCTTTAAGTCCGTCATAAACTTATCTTACGTAATAATGTGATATTTTTGTTTCATTGTACTTGATGAACGTTTTCGGTTTTGTAAACCATCTTCAGATCACTGTTACCGCCATTGAACTGTTATACTGATATGCAATGGGTTACATTAACCATATTGTATTAAAATATAAAATGTGAGATAAAACGTTAATGAATGTACATATTTAAAATGGTAACATATTAAATTAAATTATGTCTAAATGCTAACATATTAAATATTTTTTACACTTTATACTTAAAACGAAAGAAAAAATTATTTCACTAACAACTTCAAATTAATGTAACTTGAAATATTGAGATTAGGACAAATGTTTATAATAATAATAATAATAATAATAATAATAATAATAATAATAATAATAATAATAATAATAATAATGACTTTATTTAACCTGGTATAGTTAAGGCCGTAAGGCCTTCTCTTACACTCAACCAGGATTAAAACTTGCTTACACAGTTGAACATAAAACTGGATCGGAATTAAGTAATTACATACTGATACAATTTAGGTACATAATGAGATCAAAAGAGGTAGTTACATAAAATTTACCTCATAAAATAAAAATATACATAGTGAAATACATATTAATGTTGTTAGAATCAAATACGAATCACATAAAAACAGAAGCCGATAATTCAATAACAAAATGTACACAGTAAAAATAAAAATAAACACATTAGTATACATATTAGTATTAGATTACAATTAAGTAGGATTTACATAATTAAACCAGAAACCGACAATTGAATAAAATGTACACAAAAATGGATTAATAAAAAACAATACAGTGGGATACATATTGGCGTTAAGTGATAAATAAACACGATTTAGATAATAAAAATAAGAAACAAAAAATAAATAAATACAGTGGAACACATTCCATTAAATATTTGCAACGCGTTAGGTCTGGCAACTCATCATAAGATATTTTTCTAATTTACATTTAAAGGAAATTGAAGTTCGGCAGCCCTTGACTTCAGGCGGCAGAGAATTCCAGTGACGAGAAGTAGCAACAGTGAAAGATGAAGAATGAAGAGATGATGTGTGCAGTGGTATTTCTAGCGTGTTGTCATATTGTGACCGAGTATTTAAGTTATGATACCGAGAAAGACTGTGGAATCGGACAGATAAGTAAGAGGGAGTAGAGGTGTGCAAAATTCGGTATAAGAGAGAAAGGGAATGTAACTTTCTCCTCTCATTTAACCTGAGCCACAATAATTTATCGAAAGAACGCGAAATGTGATCGTAGTAGCGGACATTACAAATGAAACGAACATACGCATTATGAACAAGCTGCAGTTTCTGGGATAAATCCACCCTGAGATCACTGAATAAAGCGTCACAATAATCGAAATGAGGCATAATAAGAGTCTGTACAAGCGTCTGCTTTAATTTAGCTGGATAGTGGTACAATCTTTTTAATGAGTGAAGAGTGGAAAATACTTTCTTGCACGTGTGTTTGATATGCGTGTCCCAGGTATATGACATTTTTGCTCCGAATGTCTTCGGAAATAATCTCCGTAAGTGACGGTAAATCCTCGTGAATCACCCTGTATATATTTTAATATTGTCAACAGTAATCTGACTAGACGTTTTGATTTATCTAGAGAAAATCAAAACTCGAGTGGGATTTAATTGACTATTACACGATTAGAAGAAAGTATATAAAGATTAGAAGTAACGAAGTACTCTAATACAATAAAATATTAATTGACTTACGAAAATACAACTGTCTTCAAATGTATTATTGTACCATCTCAACATTACAAATATTACGCTAGATGCATGCTAGATGGCAGTAGTGAGCAATGCCTTCTCGTCGAGAAGTTGTCGATCTATATACACGATGGCAATGTTACTAGTCAAGAAGGCTTTGTTGATTCAGTTTCATTTTTATTAAAATGCAACATTCCACTTCAATTATCCGAATCCCAGTAATCAACGGCCCTTGACGGATGATTTTCAATAAATCTTAATATTAAACAATCTCTGATACGTGACTATCCATAATATCATATAGCAGAAGCTGTAACATAACCTAACTAATATACACAAGTGTTAGAAAAGTTTTAATTAACGACGATGACATAAAAAATAAACATGAATAATTTTAAAAGGAATAATTATTGAATGTACAATTTTCAAATTTGAATGTGGTTGGTGGTTCAATTGATGTTATATTGGACGTGTGCGTAATAGAAGTGGAACTCGTTGATTTAGGCCTACATAGTGTATTCAACTTACTCAGGATTTCCGAATGGTGCTCTTCATTTATTTGTAAATCGGATTTCAGAAGATGCATAGGTATGATCAGTGATTTTTATTAATTCTTGTTCTTGAATGCCAATGCGAGTCATATTTGAAACTGCTGTGCATCGACTGGAGTGGTTTGTAATTTTATATATATATATATATATATATATATATATATATATATATATATATATATATGTATATTTTTTTGACGTCCAGACCAGCGCAGTTTCAAATGTTGGCAAACAAAGAAACAAATGCTAGAGACGCGATAAAATTAACAAATGCTAGGGACTCGATAAAATTAAACAAATGCTAGGGACGCGATAAAATTAAACAAATGCTAGGGACGCGATAAAATTAAACAAATGCTAGGGACGCGATAAAATTAAACAAATGCTAGGGACTCGATAAAATTAAACAAATGGTAGGGACTCGATAAAATTAAACAAATGCTAGGGACTCGATAAAATTAAACAAATGCTAGGGACGCGATAAAATTAAACAAATGCTAGAGACGCGATAAAATTAAACAAATGCTAGGGACTCGATAAAATTAAACAAATGCTAGGGACTCGATAAAATTAAACAAATGCTAGGGACGCGATAAAATTAAACAAATGCTAGGGACTCGATAAAATTAAACAAATGCTAGGGACTCGATAAAATTAAACAAAGCTAGAGACGCGATAAAATTAAACAAATGCTAGGGACTCGATAAAATTAAACAAATGCTAGGGACTCAATACAATTAAACAAATGCTAGGGACGCGATAAAATTAAACAAATGCTAGGGACTCGATAAAATTAAACAAATGCTAGAGACGCGATAAAATTAAACAAATGCTAGGGACTCGATAAAATTAAACAAATGCTAGGGACGCGATAAAATTAAACAAATGCTAGGGACGCGATAAAATTAAACAAATGGTAGGGACTCGATAAAATTAAACAAATGCTAGGGACGCGATAAAATTAAACAAATGCTAGGGACTCGATAAAATTAAACAAATGCTAGGGACTCGATAAAATTAAACAAATGCTAGGGACGCGATAAAATTAAATAAATGCTAGGGACGCGATAAAATTAAACAAATGTTAGGGACTCGATAAAATTAAACAAATGCTAGGAACGCGATAAAATTAAACAAATGCTAGGGACTCGATAAAATTAAACAAATGCTAGGGACGCGATAAAATTAAACAAATGCTAGGGACTCGATAAAATTAAACAAATGCTAGGGACGCGATAAAATTAAACAAATGCTAGGGACTCGATAAAATTAAACAAATGCTAGGGACGCGATAAAATTAAACAAATGCTAGGGACTCGATAAAATTAAACAAATGCTAGGGACTCGATAAAATTAAACAAAGCTAGAGACGCGATAAAATTAAACAAATGCTAGGGACTCGATAAAATTAAACAAATGCTAGGGACTCAATACAATTAAACAAATGCTAGGGACGCGATAAAATTAAACAAATGCTAGGGACTCGATAAAATTAAACAAATGCTAGGGACTCGATAAAATTAAACAAATGCTAGAGACGCGATAAAATTAAACAAATGCTAGGGACTCGATAAAATTAAACAAATGCTAGGGACGCGATAAAATTAAACAAATGCTAGGGACGCGATAAAATTAAACAAATGGTAGGGACTCGATAAAATTAAACAAATGCTAGGGACGCGATAAAATTAAACAAATGCTAGGGACTCGAGAAAATTAAACAAATGCTAGGGACTCGATAAAATTAAACAAATGCTAGGGACGCGATAAAATTAAAGAAATGCTAGGGACGCGATAAAATTAAACAAATGTTAGGGACTCGATAAAATTAAACAAATGCTAGGAACGCGATAAAATTAAACAAATGCTAGGGACTCGATAAAATTAAACAAATGCTAGGGACGCGATAAAATTAAACAAATGCTAGGGACTCGATAAAATTAAACAAATGCTAGGGACGCGATAAAATTAAACAAATGCTAGGGACTCGATGAAATTAAACAAATGCTAGAGACGCGATAAAATTAAACAAATGCTAGGGACGCGATAAAATTAAACAAATGCTAGGGACGCGATAAAATTGTGCGATAAGCAGCCATGATTGATTGAAATACGTCCTTTCCTACCGTTTTATTGGTCAAAAGTAGTATGACGTAGTAAGAGTGTAATAGTCAAGTTAAATGAATCTTCGAGAAACAGAAAATGACTTGGTAATTGATAAATTGGTAGATCATTTAACATTTTGAGTTCTCAGTAGATCGTTAAAGCTCTGAAGTTAAATTTCCCTGTTCTACGTCAATGTTCCTGGCGTATTCGGGGGTAAATTTACACGCTGCTTTAAAGACGATTACTGTAAATTGAGGTAACTGCAAATACGGTGGGAAAATAAGAGTATTCCAACACGTCACGGACAGCCCAGCTTTCAGTATCTCGCCAGAGCGTGGCTCGATGTCCCGAAACGCAATGAAGTCCGAGAATAAAAGACAGAACGCGTTAAATCCAGCAACTCCGTCCTGTGGAATCCATGCCATGACGCGTCCAGTGCACAAGGCACGCCAGAAACAGAGAGAAAACCAATTTCACGGTACCGAGTTCATAATACAGTCCCTTGCATCCTCCCCACCACCCAGACACCCACAAACCACCCCGAACATAAGTCCTTTCCACTGTTGCACATTGTCCATAGGCACGGACATTACTGCGTTACCCCATTCAGATCGATCGACGTTATCTCTCACGTGACTAAGAATGCTGTTAACTCTACCTGCCCTTCATTCCTGGACCAGTTTCCACGTCGAGTAAAGCCTTTAGATGTTTTCACACCCTTATCAAGAATTACACCATAATAATTTTATGCAAATCTAGTCTTTCAGATGAAGCTCCTATACTTGTTCTGAACTAAAAGTAAAAACAAAATTATTATGAATAATTTCAAGGGAAAAATTGTTCCGGGGCCGGGTATCGATACCGGGACCTCTGGTTGAACGTACCAGCGCTCTACCACTGAGCTACCCGGGAACTCCACCCGACACCGTCTCAACTTTTCCCTTTATATCCACACAACTCGCGTGGGCTGACGAAACGCCAGAGACCCACAACGAGTGCACACAATCTCTGTGTGACTTGGAATTGTGGTTTTCTGTTAACGTACACAGTAACGTATATATTATGCAAATCTAGTCTTTTAGGTGAAGCTCCCTGTAAAGCAGATTTGAATAATTTCAAGGGAAAAATTGTTCCGGGGCCGGGTATCGATCCCGGGACCTCTGGTTGAACGTACCAGCGCTCTACCCGGCCCCGGAACAATTTTTCCCTTGAAATTATTCAAATCTGCTTTACAGGGAGCTTCACCTAAAAGACTAGATTTGCATAATATATACGTTACTGTGTACGTTAACAGAAAACCACAATTCCAAGTCACACAGAGATTGTGTGCACTCGTTGTGGGTCTCTGGCGTTTCGTCAGCCCACGCGAGTTGTGTGGATATAAAGGGAAAAGTTGAGACGGTGTCGGGTGGAGTTCCCGGGTAGCTCAGTGGTAGAGCGCTGGTACGTTCAACGAGAGGTCCCGGGATCGATACCCGGCCCCGGAACAATATTTCCCTTGAAATTATTCATAATAATTTTGTTTTTACTTTTAGTTCAGAACAAGTATAGGACAGGCGGCAGGGTAGCTCAGTTGGCTACGGACTGAAAGGTGCGGGGTTCGATCCCAGGTGGTGACAGGATTTTTTCTCGTTGCCAAACTTTCAGAACGGCCCCGAGGTTCACTCAGCCTCCTATAAAATTGAGTACCGGGTCTTTCCCGGGGGTAAAAGACGGTCAGAGCGTGGTGCCGACCACAGCACCTCATTCTAGTGCCGAGGTCATGGAAAGCATGGGGCTCTACCTCCATGCCCCCCCAAGTGCTTTCATGGCATATTACGGGGATACCTTTACAAGTATAGGACAAAGTATTGTTATGATTATGCTTTTTAGGAAGTAGACACCGAGATTTTCCGCATTTCTCGTAATTACGGCACAAAGTCTGAAAAATGCATAGTACATAGAGGTGGTGATTTTTAGCAATTTTAAAATAGAGATTTAATCCATTTTGAATCTTGCGTACACTACTTTTAACACTTGAATACTGGGTGTTCATTTCAAAGTGTGTCATGACGTCACTGTTGTTGGGTCACCGATTTGAAGCGAGTTTCAGCTTATATGTTAGAGAAGTTGCCTATTATTTAAGGCGTTCTTCAATCTGAACTTGAGAACGTGTACGGTATAACTTGAACGTCGTAGCAACAGATGGCGGTCTGTACGGTCTGTGTGCTACCATAACCTCTTTCGAACTGTGTTTTGCGCCGGCAAGTCGTACGCAGGGTATTTGTTATCATCGGTTGCGTACGGTAACATTCCACAACACAAATCAAATGCTCCGTGTCCATGTTGACCGTCGAAGTTAATGTCAACAAATACGTAAGTAATCGTCTTAACCCTCTCCCCATATCCCGACAGTACGTATTTCCAAACAGTTCACATTGCTGCCACTATCGGCGTTACCGTACGTATCGGTACGTACTCTTCAGAATGAACGCCGTACTTGCTAGGCAACTTCTCTGCCTCTTAGGTTATACAGCTCTGCGGAAGTGTAGGAAGATTGAATTCTCTAGGCTCATCAGCTAGCCACATGACGGCATACAGCGAGCCATGACACATTTTGAACTGAACACCCAGTATAAGTAATTGATTAACTAGCGGACTTACTCGTGTTAATTATGTAAGTTTGTGCTGTTTACAGCTGTTTCGGTGCTTCATCACACCATTCTCAGAGCCTACTAGATCTCGGCGTCGTCTCGAACTTCTCTGCCTGTTATGTGGGTGCGTTTGATTGTTGAAAGGTGTTGAAAAGTGGAGTCAAATAGCGTGTGTGTACTGAAATTGATGTGATTGAGAATTTGATACAACCCAAGAACCAAAAACTCAACACACTAGAACAATACGAAATATACAAACACACTAAAACACATCCCGATCAAATTCTCAATATATAATGGTAGGGGAATACAAAAATTTAAAATCAAATGTAAACAGTACAGTAAAGGAATAGTAGAAAAAATAACTTAAGATTACACATTAAGCACATTCTTTTTAAAGCAATAGGTAACAACAAAGGGATACTAATAACAATACACTGACTGTAGTTACAGATTAAAAACATTATTTAAAAAAACAAGCACGCAAAGGATTTATAGCTATTTTCTGGCATCATTCAAAGGGACCATGACTGTAATTCACATCTTCTTGACGTTATTTCGTATATTATTTTGTTTCAATATAGTATACGAAATAACGTCAAGAAGATGTGATATTTCGTATTTAATCACATTTAGGGAATTTCTAGTGGCTTTAACGGCCAGATTTCAAGCAGTTGTAGGGATTCGACAAAATTCTCTTAAGTTCCTTCAACGGAACAGTGAGAAGCGGGGTGAGACAAATAGGTAATAGCTTGGATCTCACACAGTTTCTTCCTCACAACACCAAATTCCCTTCCTCGTATACGCTATTTCGTATATTATTTTGTGTTTCAATATAATATACGAAATAACGTCAAGAAGATGTGATATTTCGTATTTAATCACATTTAGGGAATTTCTAGTGGCTTTAACAGCCAGATTTCAAGCAGTTGTAGGGATTCGACAAAATTCTCTTACGTTCCTTCAACGGAACAGTGAGAAGCGGGGTGAGACAAATAGGTAATAGCTTGGATCTCACACAGTTTCTTCCTCACAACACCA
The DNA here is from genome assembly GCF_040183065.1 of Periplaneta americana. Taxonomy (NCBI): domain Eukaryota; kingdom Metazoa; phylum Arthropoda; class Insecta; order Blattodea; family Blattidae; genus Periplaneta; species Periplaneta americana. Next base: position 167,733,723 of record NC_091126.1, on the reverse strand, counting down.
AATTCCCTTCCTCGTATACGCTATTTCGTATATTATTTTGTGTTTCAATATAATATACGAAATAACGTCAAGAAGATGTGATATTTCGTATTTAATCACATTTAGGGAATTTCTAGTGGCTTTAACAGCCAGATTTCAAGCAGTTGTAGGGATTCGAGAAAATTCTCTTACGTTCCTTCAACGGAACAGCGATAAGCGGGGTCAGACAAATAGGTAATAGCTTGGATCTCACACAGTTTCTTCCTCACAACACAAAATTCCCTTCCTCGTATACGCTATCGCTCAATTTTCAACTGTTTCTCCTCTAATTTTCTCTCCTTTCATTTATTCATTACGATCATACGGGAACCACCAGTTCCTTGACAACTCTGTTATCTTTCTCTTTGTGACAGAGATTTACTGTCTGTCTCTACAGGGACATCATTTTATTTCTACTGACATTTCTAATATTAACTTGGCTATACCTTTGGATCAACGATTAAGAACCGGAAACACCATTTGCTACCCCTTCCACGACTGGAGTTTGATGATACTGGCGTAATATACAAACAAATCACTTTACTAGGTATAGGAGGAAAGAAAAGTAGTTCATCCATTTATGTAAACTAGGAAATATCGCGATTTTGAGTTTGATAATTTTTCATTAGGATTTTGTTTAATCAAAATACAGTACAGTATTAACAATGAGTGTTTTTACTCAGAACTGACGTTTCCATGCGGACGTATTCATTATGCAATGCATATTATACTGTCTACAGCACAGTACCGTACAATATAGAGAATGAAGTTAAATTGAAAAATAATCAGAATATGGATATTTAAACGCATATTTTAAAATGGCGACCGTACATTTCGATACAGGCTTCAGTTCTAATGTGCATATTATCGCACTATAGACTATTGTACGTAATTCCAATTACCAGGTTCGTACTTCGTATCATAACTCATGTTGAAATAATTCTGTACCTACTCTATAAAAGAGACCTTACATACTGTAAATTCAATTTCACTTCTGCCCGATCCGAAACGATAAAATTACTCAGACATGCTATCTACTGTCCGTCCAAGTGGTTACGTCGCAGCGTCGTAGAAAGGGAGAAAATCACGTGACAGTTAATTACTTAACGAGGCCCTTTTATTTAAGTTATTTTAAACAATTGTATGGGTATAATATTACGTAGACGTCCAATTCCTAACAGAAATTAATGTTCTCAGAAAAGAGCTAAGACAGCCCATCCACTAGCATTTACAGAGAGACGAATAGAAGAAGGTGGAGGAAACCGGGATAAGACGTAGGCAAATGGAAAATGATGCAATATTGAAAGCTCTTTCGTCACTGGAAAAACGCGAACATATTTTTGGAACGTACTGTTTACTATGAGCGTAAGGCTACTATGACTGTATATGCGGTCTTGGTTCTGTGTGGAGGACGGTTGAATTTCATTATTAGAAGGAGTGGGAGTGAAGTACATTAAACAACTCAAGTGCAATAAAATTTGAAGTAAAAATAAAATGATGTCCCTGTACATTCATTAAGCAATCACGACAAAATAAATATTTCAAGACACTGCGAAAAATATACACTTATTCGCTCGTTTTCATACTCTCTCTCGCTATCATAATATTAATACTCGACCACAACGCGATAAGACGCTAGAAATTCCACTTCACACATCATCTCTGTATTCCTCATCTTTCACTGTTGCTAACTCTCGTCACTGGAACTCTCTCCCGCCTGAAGTCAAGGGCTGCCGAACATTGAAATCTTTCAAATCCAAGTTAGAAAATTATCTTATGACGAGTTGCCAAACTAACTTACTATTATGACAAGTGTTGTATTGCATGTTTCCACGTATTCACATTTTCTTTTATGTCCTAGTGATTTTTAACTTATTTCATATTTTTGTTTTCATATTTTCCGATAATGGTATATCTCTAAAGTGATAAGTTGAGCTATATATAAACATAATTTTCCTTACTGTGTGTACTTAAAAGTATTGTATTCATTGTATGCTTTGTACTGCACAATTTTATTACTGCTATTAGTATTATTATTCCTATTAGGAGTGTTATTATTATTTTATTATTATTATTGTTATTATTATTATTATTATTATTATCAATAATTGTCTTATTTTTATGCTTTGTATGCCTCGTTTATTTTTGACCTGCTGTTCACGTTTTTTATTATGCTTTTTTCTTTCCTTCTCTTTGTTATATATTATGTCTGATTTCTTCTTACTTATTGTTTATATTTTATTATTATTATTATCTTATTCAGTTTTGTGTGTAAAATTGTAGTGTACTTTGTAAATTTGTAGTGTTTTTGTAACGCAGTTTTTACTCCTGGTTGAGTGTTACAGAAGTCAGTATGGCCTTAACTCTGCCAGGTTAAATAAATCATTATTATTATTATTATTATTATTATTATTATTATTATTATTATTATTGAACAAGAGTCTTCACTGTAAATATATCTCTTTACTTATAGAAAGTTTTCCCATGTTTCGTCTCAAAGTGAGAGGCTAGATTGTCATCGATTTGTGAGGTAATGAGTAAGGACAGAAGGACGAGATAGTATTGAACATTTCTGCTTGGAACCAAGCTGATGAGAGCTCGGAAATTGCCCTCTCCTTCTGCGGAATATGATGAACGGGAATGGAAGCCATTATGACCACACATGTATTGGTAATTCAGAGTTGCGGCCTCTCCCACTCATTTTCGGGTCCGCATTCTCCTATCTGAACAACGGATTTCACTGATATACTATGAATATTCCAAATATCAGATCTAACTCTCCCATTCCACAATTTACCGGTAATGAGAGAACAATTTGAAACCTCTCATCCTACGACTATGAAATGTCTTTCTAAGAATGTCTGCAATATAGGAACCGTGCCACGAACACAAAACATACTCCATCATTTTACATTTTACGAATTTCTCCATTTTAAAGTTCTTTCCTCTGCTATTTTGTACGAGACATACGGTAATCAAACATTTATTGTGTATCCAAAGACAACTCTCATTTCCTATATTGCAGACAAAAAGTAATTTTTGTAATCCGAGAAATAAAGTGCTTACTTACTTCTAGTATTTACAATAACCTATTTTTAAGGGGAGACTCCACTGAAAATCATGAAAAATTTTTTCCAATTTTTTTTTAGCTATTTCACTTATTCAGAATTTATATTTCCATACCCCAAATGGATTCAGCTCAATTCTGATTATAAATAGTCGTATGTTTACATTTTTTTAAATTAAGGCTGGAAGGGGGCGTGGAATTTAAAGAGCTGTCAAAATTGTTTTTCATCGAAGAATTATTTTTTAAAATTTCTGATTACAAATCTAGTAACTTTTTGTTGGCTCCCTGAAGTTACTAGATAAATGTAGCGGAGGAGAATATTAATTTACATAAATATTCATTTTATTTTCAAATCTATTTTTCTGTGTTCATTTTTGTTGATTCAACACAAACTTTCTTATGCCAAATATTAATCAATCTGGATGAAATTTTTACTACAAGTATTTATGAGGTAGCTGCATATTTCTATGCATTTATTTTGTGAGAAATGCTGCTAGTTTCTTAAGAAAAATTAATAAAATAAACTAGCAGCATTAAGAAAAATATTAATAAAATAAACTAGCAGCATTAAAAAAATATTAATAAAATAAACTAGCAGCATTTCTCACAAAATAAATGCATAGAAACATGCAGCTACCTCATAAATACTTGCAGTAAAATTTTCATCCAGATTGATTAATATTTGGCATAAGAAAGTTGGTGTTGAATCAACAAAAATGAACGCAGAAAAATAGATTTGAAAATAAAATGAATGTTTATGTAAATTAATATTCTCCTCCTCTACATTCATCTAGTAACTTCAGGGAGGTAACAAAGAGTTATTAGATTTGTAATCAGAAATTTTAAAAAATAATTCTTCGATGAAAAACAATTTTGACAGCTCTTTAAATTCCACGCCCCCTTCCAGCCTTAATTTAAAAAGTGTAAACATACGAGTATTTGTAATCAGAATTGAGCTGAATCCATTTGGGGTATGAAAATATAAATTCTGAATTAGTGAAATTGCTAAAAATTTTTTTTGGAAAAATTTTCATGATTTTCAGTGGAGTCTTCCCTTAAATCGCCACGAAGCGACGTAACAATTTGTTAGAAAAGAGGGAAATTTTACTGCATATTTCCTCTTCCTTAATTTGAGGAACTCTCGATGTTATGAAGTCCACCATTTGTTTCTTTACAGCAATAGTATTTGTTCGAGAAAGAACGTTGAAAAGGAATTCAAACATGTCCATTCGCGTCACTATCTGACTCAAGGCAACGTAAAACTTAAAAAAATAGTTAACTTCTGCAGACCCACGCACATTAAGAGGGGTCTTATTACATAGATATAGCTGTAATGAAGATTATTAAACAATTTTTAGCCCGAAAGAAAGGGGGTTATTTTTTTTTTTCCATCCTGTTGAATTTATTTCTAAACTCGCTGAGACACATTTTCTCTCTTAATCCAAAAATGAATTGTTTTATAATAATAGAATCAAAAGATGTTGATAAAAATAGTACACAATTTACCTGAAGGACCAGCAGCCATGATGACACTCAAATATGCACAATATACTACAGTAAGCACTTGTTATAAGAAAACGAAAAACCAACTGAAAGCGCTGACAATCAGTGACTGACGGCTGTGTATATTTTGCTCCGTTTAACGGTGTTGTTATTGCTCTCCTATCTCCTCTGATCCTATTAAAATATACTTAGAAGAGCTACGCAACTATCTAGCTATATTTCTACGTCAGTGTTTTACAATTTGAACAGGTTGAGTTTTAGGGCAAATGTCCCCGTAAAAGTGAGAAATAGACCACTGTGCGAAGGTCCAGTGTCTACAGCACTGGATTTATAATCCTGTGTACTCGGGTTCTACCCCCGGTGTAATGTCCACACCTGTGGAGTAACAGTTAGTGCGTCTGGACGCAAAACCAGGTGGCCCGGGTTCGAATCCCGGTCGGGGCTAGTTACCTGGTTGAGGTTTTTCCGGGTTTTCCTTCAACCCAATATGAGCAGATGCTGGGTAACTTTCCGTGCTGGATCCCGGACTCATTTCACCAGCATTATCACCTTTATCTCATTCAGACGCTAAATAATCTAAGATGTTGATAGCGTCATAAAATAACCTAATAAAAATATCCCCGGTGTACACCCGATTTGGGACTTCTGTTGAGCAACCATGTGGTCCAGATAACACGTAAGTTTTCTGTTGGATCTGTGGTACCCCTGTGGCATCCATCAAATCTCCATCACCATCTCATCTCGTCGCGGGTGTAGCGTAGACAAGTCTCCTATGGCGCACCCTGGGCAAAGACTCTGTCGGTAATTTGATATTCTAGCTACTCGCCATTTGAAAAAATACAGGGTGTTTCAAAAATACGGGGCATAATTTCATGGTATGTATTTCTCACATGTAGACAATCAAAATAGTTCATTACAACATGTGTCCGGAAATGCTTTATTTCCAAGTTATGACCTTCACAACATTGAAATTTACCGGAAAGTTTTTTCTTTCCGCAGGTCGTTGTCATTACAGAAGATGTTCAAAATGTCCACCTCCTGCTTGAATACAGACCTCACATCGATGTCTCATTGACCTGCGAACACGATCCCAAACTCCAGGAGTATTGTGTCTGTCCTCAGAACATGCCACAATTCGATTCCGAAGGGATTCCAAATCCGGCACCGGAGACGAATAAACCAATGATTTTAAATGGCCCCACAAGTAGAAATCGAGAGGGTTCAGATCAGGTGAGCGTGGAGGCCAAGCAATTGGGCCACTTCTACCTATCCATCGATCAGGAAACCTTCGATCCAAGTACCGGCGAGCCGTGCGACTGAAGTGAAGGAGCGACTGAAGTGAAGGAGCGCCATCATGCAAGAAGTGAATGTGTTGGCGATTGATCAGTGGAGTGTCTTCTAAAACATGAGGTATGGTGTTTTCCAGGAAGTTTGTGTACGCCTGCCCTGTAAGTCTGTTTACAAGTACATGGGGTCCTACTAATCGATCACCAATGATACCGGCCCACATGTTGAGGGAGAACCGCACCTGGTGATGAGATGGAACAGTTGTACGTGGGTTTTCATACGCCCATACATGTTGATTGTGGAAATTTGTTATGCCATCTCGTGTGAACTGTGCTTCATCTGTAAATAATACTAAGGCGGCAGGAAAGTTCGGATTTACACCACACTGCTGCAAGAACCACTGACAGAACCTAACTCGTGCAGGGTAATCTGCTGGTGACAGGGCCTGTACACGTTGCAAATGATAAGGATACAATTGATACTCTTTCAACAGACTCCAGACAGTCGTATGAGGAACATTGACTTGCAACGCTACCCTTCGTGTGCTGATAGGAGGAGTCATGTTCACAGCCTCCAGAATCTCCTCCTGTACTTCTGGAGTTGTAGATCTTGGTCGTCCGCTTCCCAAACCAGGAGAGTTAAATTTTCCATACTCGCACAGACGCTAATGGATACGTACAAATGTCTTCCGATCTGGACATTGTCGCTGTGGGTACCTCTCCTGGTACAAACGACGAGCCAGAGCAGCATTGCCGTCCGCCTTACCGTACATGAAGTGTATCTCTGCCAGCTCTTGATTTGAATACATGTCGCATAGTCTAACGCCTACACAACACTGAATGTAACCTTCGCCTCGCAATGAACTGTCAGAGTGCCCTCTTAATGTCTCCTTTGACGGCAACGACCTGCGGAAAGAAAAACGTTCCGGTGAATTTCAATGTTGTGAAGGCCATAACTCGGAAATAAAGCATTTGCGGACACATGTTGTAATGAACTATTTTGATTGTCTACATGTGGGAAATACATACCTGAAGTTATGCCCCGTATTTTTTAAACACCCTGTATATGTATACAGGACTGGGCAGTATTTGAAATACATTTGTATTTTGTAATTTGTAAGGATTTTCGGAAGTATTTTGTATTTAAATACATAAAATTGATGTATTTTGTATTTCAAATACTTAAAATACTTTTTTTTTCTTGTCCTTCAAGTTTTGGATTTGGATTTGAAGAATGAACTTTCGTCTTATTTGTCTATCCATTTCAGATCTACTAGTTTTCTTGCCACAACTGATTCCCTTAATGTCATAAAGAAATCTCCAACATCAAGGATCCATCACCCAACAATTGCTAAATGTTCAGCATTATGGAATGCGTCTAGGAGACACAAATCCTCACAAATTATATCAGATATCTTGAAATATTAATCAAAGTTTTCTTGCCCAACTCGATGGATTTCTCTTTATGACTCAAGCTCTCAAATACTTCAATTCAAACATGATATGAACAGGTGTAACAGAGAACTGCTCAGCTGGTTCCACACACATATTCTGTGTCCTCTTGTTATCATTTGGTGAGGCAGTGCCAGATAGCCATCTCATCTTCAATGGCAAAGGGACAACCCTGTGCACTCTCGAGAATTACCCAATAGTGAAACAAGCTTTTATAAAGTATAGACTAATACAAGTTTGTGTACCTCTGCACCTGTAGAAAGACTGTTGTTTTTTGCAGGATTTATTCATTCACCAGCAAGGAGATCCTTATCTGATAAACTTCTTGAGAAACTGTTTTTTTTTAAGGGAGCAGTGATTAGTCATATGTAGCATAATTTCATTGCTGACTGGGAAAAGGAAGAATGTTCAGTTTCAGTGTTTATATAAAATTTCGAGGTAAAAATATTTTTAATGTTAATATAATATTTTAGATTTTCAGTAATATTCTTACTTCTTTAGGCCTATATATTGTATCGAGTATTTTAAATACAATTGTATTTTGAGTATTTGAAATACAAATGTATTTGGTTAATTTTTTAAAAGTATTTTGTATTTGTATTTCAAATACAATTTTTTGAAGTATTTGTATTTGTATTTCAAATACAATTTTTTGAAGTATTTGTATTTGTATTTCAAATACTTGGATATCAGTATTTTGCCCAGCCCTGTATATATATATATATATATATATATATATATATATATACATACATACATTTCTAAAGTGACAGCTATTTTAAAATATATTAGCAACTGTTAACAACTCTGCAACTAAAGTAGCAAATTATCACATAACGAAGGAACTATGAAACAATTAAGAGACAGTATAATTTATGGACAAACTTCCGCAATTTCATTTGAAAAATTATAATAGATATCCACCATACAAAAGTGTTAAAAATGAAAATTTATTTTGTGAGTAGGAATGCCTGCGAAACGAGACCGTAGGACAAGCGCACCAACCCTACGAACAAACTAAAGTCATGTTTATTTAATAGGTATACACTGGTATAGTAGAAAGCCAATGTTTACCTACTAGTAGAGCAAGTCTCCTGCAATCAGCAGGCATCATGTTTAAGTACAGCATTAAAATCAAGGAATACTATGGACAGTAAAAATTCGATCATACGGGAATAGGTATTTAAGAGTTAATTCATTATAAAAGTGAATCCGGTACAAAGTTAATAAAAGTTAATTTTATTTTCTAGAATATACCTGTCGAGTCTGGTTAGGCGGAAGAGGAGGCCTACTGGCTTAGCTCTGCCAGATTAAATAAATAAATAAATTATTATTGTTATTATTATTATTATTATTATTATTCAGAAGGTGCCTGATATTTTGTGTACTTTTCTATAAACCATTTAAAGTGAGGATTGTCCAACGTTTTGAAACGAATATTGCAACTTACCACCATTCGATACAAATCCTGGCTAAAGTCATATTTCATATTTGAGGCGGAATTTGAACTTGAACCCTTATTTTCTTCTAACACAGAGCAACATTTTTCATGTGTTTCTGTGTATTACATTGATGTTCTGTCGATTGTTTTGTTATCTTTTTTAATGCACATATATATAACCGACATTTAATTGTTTCACCAGTATCACTACTAAAATGTGGACACGATATTCTTGTATTAAAGAATACACCCTATGTTTTTTAACACCTGTCTTCGGCATTATGATCACATCGAACACAAATTAATAATATATATTTACGTATCTCAATGTTCTCTGTTCACGTATGAATAAGGACTGACTGAGAACGAAGAGTGGCAGTTGTTTTCGGTGTTCGCCTGCTGCTCTCTGCGGACGGTACCCTGTTGTAGCTACCTATTTGGGAAGCGTGCACACCTCATGCCATAGTCTATGCATACAGTACTTGTAAACCGTAAACATGACTTTTATTTTACTTCTTTTCCGCTGTCTAGATATGACATTTAGCACAAGAGTAACTTGCTCATAAATATGGAAAAGGGGTCAAAATTACCCCTCCGTCTTTCTAGTGTTAATTCATTTATTCATTCATTCATTCACTCATTCATTTTCCTTGCTATGTGTGAGAGACAATATTCAAGATTGGATCGATGTCAGCGTAGTCAGATTCTATACTCTGGGAGACTAAATGATGGGCCTGCTTCAGCATTGATCCCAATAACCCATAGCATTGTTTGTCTTATGTCATGTTACTGATGACTTCATGACCGTGGTTAAACATTCAGCATGGAAACGTCACATGATTAAACTCAATTTGGGACCTGTGTGTCGCAACTAAACAAAGATCTTGCTCGATTCGCATCAAACAAGTCGGCCAAGCACATTTTAGACTACAATCAACATATTGTAACTTGGTGCAATTTTAATACGATGATCAAATAGTAATCAGATAGTTTATTAGAATTAACCTAACATGCCAGAACACTGAAATTAGGACACTTACAACATTATTCAAGAGTAAAAGTATTTGGATCACACGAAAGTTAGTGGCAACACTTCATAGTCCGGGTCAGCTTACTTCATACCTTAAGAGTTAAACCTAAAAAATTTTTATGCTCGACCATGCCGAAGTGTAGAAATTATAAACCTGGTAGTAGCCCTTAATGCACCTCATTAAAGTACACCTATTCATTATAATTCAGTTGTTCAGCCAATGAGAAATCACCTTTGTACTGATTGTACCATTATAAAACCGCAAGTATCGAGTATTCTCAGATATGCAATCGAAAGACAATTAGCGAAAAGTCACGGAGGCTGGAAATCCAATACTGTTGCAGAAGGTTATGTTCGCTTACTATAATAATTAGCGTTAATTGTAAATAATATTCAAATAAATTCAATTTGTCATCTCGTTTTTCAATTCTAAATCAATTTCCAGGTTATATCAAGCCTAATCTTCATGTAATTCTCCAGATTTTATCAAGGTCAATGACATTCGTGTTTCGGAATAAATCAATACTTTCGCGTCTGCGCACATCTCACAATTCAGGTCTGTTCCACTCCTCACTTACATAACCATAACATGAATGCTTCTGAATAATTTCAAGTTAGAAATATGGTCGAGCATAAAAAGTCGCATGAAACTTGCCTATAATGGTAATTAAGACGCTCGTATGAAAATTATGAAACTCGCTTGCGCTCGTTTCATAAACATACTCAAGTCTTAATTACTACCATTATAGGCCCGTTGCATAATGTACTATTCCCCATTACTACATATGCTAGTGGATTATGGTGATTCTCTAGTTCGCAGGTTCAATTTTCTTTTGCCAACTTCGTTTCGAATTTCGATACCGACAAATATTACAAAGTGGTAGTGATTTTGTAACTGTTATGTTGCCAGCTGAGACAGATGTTGTCGGTACCGGAGTTTTCTGAAATTAAAATTTTACTAGTTTTCTGAGCCGGTGAAATTTGAACATACTAATAATTAATTAATATCAGTATAAATATTAATACATAATAGTTATTTTATGTGTTGCGTTGTGCTTACAATTCAAAACTATAATCAGGTAAGTGTAAATAAAAATAACATACTTGAGTATGATAATGCAGGTGGGTAATTGATAGAAATACCATTTCACATTTTAATGAATTTCTTTCGTCTATAGATTTTTATTCCAATAATGTCAAAAAGAGGAAAAAGCATGGCAGCGACTTCACCAAGTCAGCATAAAGCGTGCTGCGAGAGCGAGGATAACTTACCCTACTGGCGTTCTGTTCTTTCGGATTTAACTCAAAGAAGATAATGAAGAAGGAATTATGTTCACGGAGACAGCAAAATTACTAGGATTGAGTATTCGTAAGCATACATTTCATGATGATATTCGGTTTTCGGAGTTAGTACTAAGTAATTCAAGTGGGCAAACAAAATAGCCCTACATTTTTAGGTTAGGTCTCGTGAATCAATTGTTTAGTCAAACCCTAGATCATATATACCCAGATTGCTCGGAGTTATAGGTTTTGACGGTAACAACGTTTGTCAGGTTTACTGTGCTGCCATCTAGTTGTTACATAAGGAGTCACGTCATAACTCCCATTTGAATGGCATTAGCGACTGTACTGCCATCTCGTGTTCTTTTACGGCGGACGGGTGGCGATCCTGGCGGTTGTTCTCTTCAAAGTGCAACCGATTTTAACATAGGAATGAGCAATCTATATGTGATCTGGGACCCAACCAATGAATTTCATATTGCCAGACAAAATACCTAACATGTTGAACCCTTTCTCATACAGTTTACCTACGAAAATATGTTACAAGTTATTGAATTATTTAGAATAACCTTCCACCATAAAGTTAAAGTACGGTAAGTAAACAAGTCATTCTGTATGTAGGAACGTGATTTTACTTCATATGGTGATATCGGTAACAGTTGGCAACACTGACAAGACGGCAATATTTCCTGTTTAGGAACTGTTCTTACGTGATCCTCACTATAACTAAGGTCAAAACTCATTTATTCAAAATGTACATATTTATAGTTCTTCAAATTAATCTCTTCCTACCTCTGGAAGGCGACGGATGCCATACACCGCGCCACTTTGCTCTAAGCTTTTAATTCACTGCTCTACAAATATTAAAATGGCCTATCTATTTCTAAGGTATACCCCTCTCAGTGGTTCTTTCACCTCAATGCAAAGGTTCTAGATGCAGGGACTCACATCCGGAAAATACGGAGGATGCTTTAGAATTTCCAAGTTCTATCTGTTAAGTAAATTAGCCACTTAGGCCGGCAGCATAGTGTATCGAGCATTCTGTCTCGGACAGAACGGTTTTATCTCACAACGTTCGATGTGACGATGATCACATGCATTCTTATGAGGCTGCAATATACTGCGTCGGACATTCATACCTCACAAGAATGCGTGTAATCATCGCCACAACGAAGCGTTCGAGACAAAATAGTTGTGTCCGAGACAGACTGTCCGATGACGTATGCTGCTGGCCTTAGGCAGCCACGTGACGAGTACCATCGTGAAGCATAGTGGGATGGGTAGTCAAGAGTTTTCAGCGATTCCGGTGCATTGCAAATCTTAAATGGTGGTCCAAAAATGACTGTAATAAGCACCATCCACCAGCATTCCAATTCGAAGGCAATGAGTGGTTAATGCACCTTCAAAACCATAAACAACAATACACCCTGCCTACATAACATCGAGTGGGTTCTGTTTTTGTCTACATTTTTTGGCTTTAGGTAATAGTATTTTTATTACAATCACAGCAAATACAGTACAAATCAGATGCAGATAACACATATCAGTAGGGACCGGATTTTTATGTAATTACACATTATATTCCTTTCAACCTAACCATATATAAATAACAAATCTTTGCGAATCTTGTAATTACCATTAATATATTAAAATTTGATACTACATATTGTTACATATTTACCCCACATTACATATTATGGCTTGGTATTACATAAATCTACATATTTAGGGGTTTCATTCATTCTTACTTCTCTAAAAGGGGGGAAAAAAAACTTCTTCTGGGGAAGTTTACAATTTGAAATACACCGATTTAAAAAGCCTTTTTACCTACACAAGAAAGGATATATTTCGGGACGATACATAACGTCCTTAGTTCCAGAAAGCAATAGAGGTATCACCCCCTACCGCCCACTGTAAATATGAGTCAACAAATGGAACCTTTCTTATACAACTATCTTGTATTGTAAAAATCACTCAGAAAGTAGCGTTGCCTTCATGTGGTGGATGGGACGAGAACGACATGATTTGTCTCAAACTATAATTATTCTGCACACTTCTTAACAAGCCGTTCCTATGCAAATTGCAACCTTACCCACCCTCTTCCTAATTCTTCCAGGGAAAATCCGTGTCAAGTGTGGCATGAGCCGCAATAAAGTAGCCGACTTTTGAAAAGAAGCTGAAGTAAAGGAACAAACTGGAAAGATGTTGAAAGATTAAAATAAATAGCTTTTCAGGTTATTGCTTGACCTCTTCACTTTAAATTTAGTAGACCTATACGGAAATTGGATTTTCCGAGCAATTATTCGGCTGGAATAATCCTACCTTTCTGAATGAGACAGGAATGTCACTTTTCAAAGAGTTTGTAAATGCCTATAGTTTGAGGTTTTAGTAGATACTTTGTTTCTTACAGAGAGCAGCTAAAATGCATGTGTCCCACATCTCCTATTTTCTCCTAATCCAGTAAAGCGAAACAGAGCTTGCAGTTCTGTTATGTCATTCATTTCACTCAGTTCTCTAGTTTTAGTACCTACAGTATAAAGTGCAAGTGAGTTTACCTACTGCTTTTAACTAACTAAAATGGCCTCTGTATCTTCAACCCTAATGACAAAAATAAAATCATTGATTGCGATGGACGAAGCTTTCACTACAGATGAAAAAATAGCAATATGTCAAGTGTGCGGTAAAGAAGTCGGGTGCTCTATGAAATCACAACTGGAGAGTCTTATCTATCCTATACCTGCCAGATATTGATATTAAATCTTTTCATGATTTTACATATTTTGGTACATATTCAGCTTATTTTTCTTATATAAATATGTACATATTTCACACCTTGATATTACATAAAAATCCGGTCCCTACATATCAGGCACAAATCCATCTCATACTATCAGCTTGCATTAGTCACAGCTAGGGAAGATCAATTACACCGCTAGCAGTGCTTCCACTCATTGTCCAATCACAAACGTACTTGTGCTTAAAATTTAGGGAGGATATTTGAAATCTAGTGGAATCTTTATAAAATTTTAGAAACCTAAACATTATCGGCACGAAAATTACATCAGACTATAAAAGGCACTGCATGTATGTATTGTCTATTTTAATTTTCCAGTTATTGAATTTTGTCTACTCTAGAGAGTTGGTTAACACTGACGGTTCGGTGTTACTAAACAGAGAATGATGGAAAGGAAGAACTGCGTGCAAACAATAATTTTATTAATTATTAAAGGTGACGTTTGATGATTCAATGAATGCGAGTCCGGATGTATTTTTCGTAAATGTGAATATGGATTGCAAAATAATACGCAAAATGAAAGCAAAATAGTATTAGAGAACATATATCAAACAAATAATTAAATATTTAATTACGAAATACACAGCCTGTTAAAATTGTTGGCAGATATAAAACGATTCAATAACAATATATGCTCACTCCCCCTTCAAAGGCATAAATTTAATATAATGAAAATTCGAATATACACAAGTCATACATTAAAAAATATTTAACTTTGAAATATGCTAAAGCGAAAATATTTTCAATAATACTACACAGTTGCGAACTCTAGCCGTGCACTGGCTGCAGTGTGAAAAAAGCACTGTATAATAATGTGTAATAGCAGTGCATTCACCCAATGAATGTAAAGATGGAAATATCGGGAAAAAATGTTAGGTTATACAAATACTTCTCTGAATAGCAAAATGACTTTGGAAATAGAATTGTAACCCAGACCTTTAGCATAGTGTACCTTTGAACATTTTTTGTTTTTTTTTTTTTTTTTTTTTTTAATTTTTGCTGCTACCTAGAGGACTCAAAATTAATTAGATTGTAGAGAAAGCCGCTAAGTAGCTCTGGTCGTAGTTTCAGTTTGATTTATTGCAAAGTGTGAGTTCCGTGGACAAAAGAAGGTTTTTTAGTACAAAAAGTAAACATTGATGTATGTTTTCTAACACAAAACCAGATTGAATTTGTTAATATTTTTCAAGTACGGTGTGTTCCCTACCTGGTGAGTAATAACATATTTTAATTTCTATGATTTATTTGACTCTCTAGTTTTCGGAGCCATATTTGTTTAAATGTGCACCCTCTTGTACCTTTGAACACAAAACATCTTGTACCACAGAACATGTTCCAAATTACACGATACTGTCGATTTTTGTTTTTCTTTTATTTTAAGGCCATGTCACGAAGTAAGTCTGGAATTAAAGAGGTTCCCAATTGATTCGGATGTCTTGAAGAATGCTGTTGAAGCAGTTATTGGTTCTCCAGGAAATAAAATCTAAATCAGAGAAGCCTGCTCTGGTTTATGATTGAAAATACATTTTAGATATGACTGTCAGTCTTTACAGCTATATTCCCACCTATATTCCATGTGTTCCAAGTTACAAGAGGGTATGTTCCATGGTGCATGAACCTGTTGTACCTTTTTGTACACATCATATATCCCTTCATTTTATTTTTTCCATCCTTAATAGATCTGTAAAACAGGAAAATACATACAGAAAGTTGTAAAGGAATCTTCAATAATTATTTCAAGCATTTTTTCATTTTAAAAATTTTACTTCCCAAAATTAAAAAAAATAAAAATAAAATGTGAAAAGTGTTTAAAGGTACAACAGCCTCCCCTATCCATTATTTTGCATATATTTTAATCGTTTTACACATACATTAATGTCATGCCTGTATAATGGACCAGTTCAATCTGCCCTCAATATGTTATGTAGATTAATCCGGCTGTGCCACCTAGTTCGGGACAAATGATCGCACGGAATATCATATTAGCTATTAAGGGAAAGATTCCTCCAAATAGAGCCAAATTCTTTAAATGTCGTGACTTTCTCCCGCCTTCTCATCTTTTGTATTCTTTGTATTTTAATGCTACTACATGTGAGTCTCGGCTGGTCATCAACTTCTTCATCGTTACCCTTAAATTTTTTTATTTTCCCCTTTCTTCCCTGTCCAAATTTCACGAGAAGATACCTGCGAGGGGGGTATGGTTCTTCCGGGGTGAGAGGAGAGGTTCAACTAGTAGCTCAGCTCCTCTGAATGGGCAGGTGGATGGAGATGGTGTCATTGGCCGGCTGGGACAAACAAGGCTTAGTCATTGGCCGGCCAGTTCCATGTTGGGGAGTTGGTTGTAAGAGGAGGGGAAAAACTCACATTCCTTTCTCGGATCTTCTCCTGAAATGCGGACTGTACATGCGTTAACAACATAAAACAGAACCCATACCATTCAGAAACTTCAGGTTCTGGGACATTGCAATAGAAGGGAAGGGAATGTTTGAAAATTAAAAAATAGTATCTCAAAATGCCAAAGTATTTTAAACAGCGCAATGACAGTGACAGACTGAATTCTCAGAATGAGTTTGGTAGCAACGTGATATATAGTAACTCTGTCATTTTGCCTCCCCCGATGCAAACAAAACTGTATATATTTTATTTAATCAAAAAGGCGATCACCACCATTTCGCCACGCATGAAAGGGCAGCACAAAGATATTAAAGCCTATAAACAGCGAGCTTGAATAGACCCAATCAGAGAGCGGGAGTTTGAGCTAATCATCGGCGAATTATTGCAATGTGAACTCTATATGGAATCAACATATTGCGTCAATTGAATTGGATTCTAAATCGTTCCCTTCACCCCACAACAAACTGCGTTACTGTGGGGTAATCATCGCTGAATGGTTCTGATTATTATAATTGGAATAGGGTACGAGATGGTCAAAGGATTCAAAAGGGGTGGCGCTCTGTTTATGAGTGCGTACCTATGTATGCATATATATGCATATTGTATATTCCTGTAATTAACTAAACGATTATGTATATACACATGTGTATATATGTACGAAAATGAAACCCTATGTATGTATGTATGTATGTATGTATGTATGTATGTATGTATGTATGTATGTATGTATGTATTATGTATGTATGTATGTATCTATGTATGTATGTAGGCCTATGTATGTATGTAATAACAATATTTTGTGATTAGAATATCAGAACACACATTATTTGTAATTATACATAAATTACAATATAAGGAAAAGAAGCGACGTAATTACTGTATGTATGTATGTATGTATGTATGTATGCATGTATGTATGTATCTATGTATGTAGGAGAGAGTTGGGTAGTATCGGACATCGGGTAATATCGGACAGTGAGTTTCTTTCAGCTGCCACTAGATGATAGTACCTGAATAACATGGTTACGTTTCTGTATGCGACATCACAGAAACGTAACCATGTTATTCAGGTACTACCATCTGGTGGTAGATGAAAGAAACTCACTGTCCGATATTACCCGGTGTCCGATATTACCCAACTCTCTCCTATGTATGTATGTATGTATGTATGTATCTATGTATGTATGTATGTATGTATGTATGCATGTATGTATCTATGTATGTAGGGGAGAGTTGGGTAGTATCGGACATCGGGTAATATCGGACAGTGAGTTTCTTTCAGCTGCCACTAGATGATAGTACCTGAATAACATGGTTACGTTTCTGTATGCGACATCACAGAAACGTAACCATGTTATTCAGGTACTACCATCTGGTGGTAGATGAAAGAAACTCACTGTCCGATATTACCCAACTCTCCCCTATGTATGTATGTATGTATGTATGTATGTATGTATGTATGTATGTATGTATGTATGTATGTATGTATGTATGTATGTATCTATGTATGTATGTATGTATGCATGCATGCACGCATGTAAGAATTATTTTCAAACATTATAATAAATGAACTAAAATAAGGTAAAAAGAAAATGTATAACTATTTCTAACGTGACCTTAATAATTTTGTCCGATGCCTATTGTTAAAATCAGAACAGAAATTGGAAATAATTAATGAATATAATATGGCCAAGTCTTGGCGACCCCTTTGGTGCTATTCGACAGGAATACGCTACGTACCGGCACCGGGTTTCCCCTTCTCCCTTCCTCTCCATCATCATCCTCATCCATATCTCTTCACAAATGCACGTTATGCATGCACGTGGCCCGCCGAATTGGAGTGCAACTTGAAAATGGGTCACAATCCTGCCATCTATCCGCAATATGCGGAACACGAATCATGGAAGTGAAGTGGGTAGGCATTAGATATAAGACACACATGTGGCCAGATCTTGTTTATCCTTCGCAATGCGCTCCACTCTGCCAACTTCCTGAATTTTTTTTATATTCATAAAATTCAGTGGCAAAGCTCGTAAAAAACTTTTTAGGCATAACTTACCCAAAAATGTAGAGTTATTATACCTAGTAAAAGTATAAATTTGTAATAACAATGTATCGTAACACCTGGTTTCACTCCAATCCTTCCATAATATATTAAATTCACTATGGGCTGTCATTCCCCTGCAAGAGACTTGTGGCAGAAGCCTCGTACAAGGCAGCGGCACTCGCAAGCTTGAGAGGAGAAAGATTCGATCCGATGTGGTGGGTTGAACTTCGGCGTAGCTCAGTGATTAGAGCACTCACTGCGTAAAACTGGGGGTCCCGGTTTTGATCCTTGGCGCCGGAGCGAATTTTTCTCCACTAATAACATGGTAAAATATTTTAATTTGTTCAAAATGAGGCGGAAAATTTATTTGTGTGAAAAGGACATATACCTTTAATTATTTTTATCATTGAATATCATTATGTTCATTGTATCAATCTATATTTTGTACAGGAAAGAATGAAAATGAAACTGTGAACAAACTATAAACTCTACATGGTGACATTGAATAGTGAACATATTTTTGTAACAGCTGAGACTAACAGAAGGTAAATGGATTTCTGATTTATGCCTCGCATTAAAATTGTGAATATTTTGGTTATTTAAATTTATCATGATTTCTAATACAAATCATCATCAGGGAAAGAACGTACTCAATATTTCTAAATTTTACAAAACCTTTTAAAAGATATTCTTTTATGCACATTTATTTTTATCCTTAGAGCGCTTCTTTGTAAAATAAAAATATGTTTATCTTAAGATGAATTTCCCAGAAAATTAATTTATATTTCATTATAGAATGAAAGTATGCAAAATTTGTTATTTTAAGTGTATTTATATGGCCAATAAGAAAGCAGGATCTTAATGCGTAACAGGCAGATCTCAATTTAGAAGTAATATATTTGATGTGTACTTCTCAGTTAAAGTGAATACTTAATTCCCAAACAAGATACGTACTATGTGTTTGTAGATTCTTTGAGATCAGTTCAATTTAATCTAATATTGCAGAAAAAACTGAGTACCATTATGTGTACTAAACTTTATTACACTGATTTTTCTGCATTAAGTGCCAGTTTATTTGCTCTAAATAATTCATTACTCTATCAGAAGCCTTTATAAACTTAAGATAGTCACACTTGTATCACCTTTAAAATATTATTACCTAAAATAAATTACTTACGGATGAGACTGAAACATTAATATCATAAATAGTTGGGACAAAATATGTTTATCTTGCGTGTTCTAGACTCACAATCGAGCGCTCAATGAGACAAAAAACAAAAGATGAGAAACAAATGGGTGAGATGTATTAACAATTGAATACTCATTCGGATTTAAATAGATCAAAATATAGACGTGCCATTTCAAACTTCAAAAGGCACGGGTTCGGATCCGAGGCTGACTGTTAGGTTTCGTAACAAGCTGTTTTTTACAGTGATGGGTTGTTGGCCCTTCGCCCAACCCCCAAGCTGGAGGACCACCCCTCATCGGCTGTCCACGACTGCTTATTCAATATATTCGCAGCTACCCTCCATATCTGGAGGCCGTCTCCTCTATCCGCAACCTGAGGACGCGCCATGCCGCTTAGTGAAACTTACCGCAGAGTCCGTATAGGCCAGTTTCTATCTGATGTTTTTTCCAATTCACTGCGGGCTAAAGCAGGGAGATGCACTATCACCTTTACTTTTTAACTTCGCTCTAGAATATGCCATTAGGAAAATTCAGGATAATAGACTGGGCTTGAAGTTGAATGGGTTACATCAGCTTCTTGTCTATGCGGATGACGTGAATTTGCTAGGAGAAAATCCACAAACGATTAGGGAAAACGCGGAAATTCTAGTTGAAGCAAGTAAAGCGATAGGGTTAGAAGTAAATCCCGAAAAGACTAAGTATATGATTATGTCTCGTGACGAGAATATTGTACAAAATGGAACTATAAAAATTGGAGATTTATCTTTCGAAGAGGTGGAAAAATTCAAATATCTTGGAGCAACAGTAACAAATATAAATGACACTCGGGAGGAAATTAAACGCAGAATAAATATGGGAAATGCGTGTAATTATTCGGTTGAGAAGCTTTTGTCATCTAGTCTTCTGTCAAAAAATGTGAAAGTTAGAATTTATAAAACAGTTATATTGCCGGTTGTTCTGTATGGTTGTGAAACTTGGACTCTCACTTTGAGAGAGGAACAGAGATTAAGGGTGTTTGAGAATAAGGTTCTTAGGAAAATATTTGGGGCTAAGAGGGATGAAGTTACAGGAGAATGGAGAAAGTTACACAACGCAGAGCTGCACGCATTGTATTCTTCACCTGACATAATTAGGAACATAAAATCCAGACGTTTGAGATGGGCAGGACATGTAGCACGTATGGGCGAATCCAGAAATGCATATAGAGTGTTAGTTGGGAGGCCGGAGGGGAAAAGACCTTTGTGGAGGCCAAGACGTAGGTGGGAAGATAATATTAAAATGAATTTGAGGGAGGTGGGATATGATGGTAGAGACTGGATTAATGTTGCTCAGGATAGGGACCAATGGCGGGCTTATGTGAGGGCGGCAATGAACCTCCGGGTTCCTTAAAAGCCAGTAAGTACGGGTTCGGATTGTGAGGGGATTAATCCTTAAGTGCAATTAACACTGGTTTTGAACTTCTCCTCAATATCTAAATTGAGATGACTTTTGTTTGAATTAAAGTTCAATCAAAGAAATAGTTATTTAGGCTGGAAAGTTTTGAAATAAATTATCTGCATGTACATATACGCATACATACATCAACAAAAATAAGATATGTGGTAATAACTGTAAAATATACCAGCAAGCGAAGTTAAACGACCATTAGTACTTGGTTCACCTGCAATTCTCAACCCACCGTTGCCTCTTTGTTTCGTATTGTATTGTATTGTATTGTATTTATTAACATTCCATGGTATTCATACATTGCTTTACAGCTAGAATATGGAACAAGTCAAAAAACTTAATACTATTATAAAGTCTTAATTTATAGTCACAGTCTGGATGAAATATATATACACACACGAGATTTACAATATAGTCTACTAGTACAACACATAGTTTTAGTATCAATTTCATGAAGTGTTATTGAATGTCATGAATTCACCTGCAGAATAGAAGGCATGAGAAATTAGGCACTTCTTTAATTTGCCCCTAAGTAATCTTATGTTTTGAGTTCTATTTTTTATATGGATAAGGAGGCTATTACAAATTGTTACTGCGATATAACACACTCCTTTTTGATAGCATGATAGACTTGCCGATGGAGTATGAAAGTCATTTTTGACGTGTATTTATGCCATGAACTGTTGAATTAGTTACAAAATTTTCACGATTACATACGAGGAAGACTATTAATGAAAATATATACTGACAAGCCATGGGCATTATTTGTAGTTTTTTTTTTAAATAGTCCTACAAGATTCCCTAGATTTGGCACCTACTATTATTCTAATTACTCTTTTTTGTAATAGAATATACTGTTACTATCTGTGGAATTTCCCCAGAATATTATTCCAAAACTCATTACCGAGTTGAAGTATGCAAAGTATATTGTTTTTAAGGTATTGATATTTACTATCTCTTGCATAGATCTAACAGCAAAACATGCTGAATTTAGTCTGGGGGTAATTTATTTAATATGACTTTTCCAAATTAACACATTATCGATTTTTAAGCCAAGAAATTTGGTTGTCGTTGTTTCTATTAGGGATCTGTTGTTAATTATTATTACGCTAGAAATTTGCGAGGTTGAATTTGCACAGGATTTCAATTGAATCATGTTAGTTTTGTTACAATTTAATACCAATTTATTGACTGGGAACCAGTCACATATTTTGAAGATAATTTCCTCTGTTGAAGAGTGGAATGTGTTGGAGTTATTGGCTGTAATTACTGTACTTGTGTCATCTGCAAATAATATGGGATGACCTACATCTTTTATCAGGGGTGCAACATCATTTACAAACACTATAAAAAGTAGGGGACATAATATTGATCCTTGAGGAATTTCATTATTAATAGTTCCCCATGTCGATGCAGATTTCATAGTTGTATTGATTTCAACTTTCACCAGCATGAAATTCTTATTAGGTTTACGTACAAGTAAGTTCATATCGTAAGTTGTTCCAGTGTCGTACATCATGAAAACACGCACAAAGGGACATGGGCACGTCCATACAGACGATCACACCTTCCCCTGACAAAATAAACTACTTTTTGAGTAATAAATGATGTTTCCTCTGTAGGCATCCCCACCTCGCCCGATAAACTAGTTCAAATACGATTTCAGTGCTGATTAAATCCATGCATTATTAATTTTTATTGATGTTATGTTGGCGCTTCCCGTCTCCCCTGAGCTCGACCACAAACCTGCACATTACGATGTGGGACACAAACAATATGAAGAATTCACTATTGGATGCAGCCGCGCGTTTCAAAGCACGATTTCATTCGTAATTGTTTTACCACAAATACCATCAATACGAAGGGAATAAAAGACTTCATATACACTTCCTGGTTTGCGCTCCGCCGCTATTTTCTCTATGTAATATTAAAATTACTCGTCAGACATTTATATATAGATGAAAACGCATTTAGCACGGAACTGGTAGGAATTCCCGTTGTGTGGAACAGACAACAACCATTTGCACAATGCTTGCCGGTTATATCAGAAATAAATTTATTACTTTCGGATAAATGGAGATAATTGTGACGTAACGCTCTAATTTTTTGTTCAATAGCCGGTTATTTTATATCAAAAGAGAGGAGATCGCTGTGTGCAAATTTCTCCTTACTCTCGACATCATACTGTATCAAATTATGATGAAATACGGCTGCAAATGTTTACTATATACTATATTCAGAATGTTTACAGAGTGGAAGTAAACATCTCGATATCATAGTGTCAAATGAATTGCAGCTGCAAATGTTGGAAATCATCAATACCATAACATCACTTCAATAGATCACACCTACACTGAAGTCAGAATGTTTACAGAGTGGAAGTAAATATCTCGACATCATAGTGTCAAATATAATCATGAACTGCAGCTGCAAATGTTGAAAATCATCAATACCACGCCATCGCTTCTATGCATCAAACCTATACTAAAGTCAAAATGTTTACAGAGTGTAAGTAAACATCTCGACATTATGAATGTCACAATGTATACAGAGTGGACGTAAACATCTCGACATCATAGTGTCAAATATAATCATGGACTGCAGCTGCAAATGTTGAAAATCATCAATACCACGCCATCGCTTCTATGCATCAAGCCTATATTAATGTCAAAATGTTTACAGAGTGTAAGTAAACATCTCGACATCATGAATGTCACAATGTATACAGAGTGGACGTAAACATCTCGACATCATAGTGTCAAATATAATCATGAACTGCAGCCGAAAATGTTGAAAATCATCAATACCATACCATCACTTACATGGATCACACCTATACTATAATCAAAATGTTTACAGAGTGGAAGTAAATATCTCGACATAAGAGTGTCAAATATAATCATGAACTGCAGCTGCAAATTTTGAAAATCATCAATACCACACCATCGCTTCTATGCATCACGCCTATACTAAATTTAAAATGTTTACAGAGTGGAAGAAAACATCTCGACATCATAGTGTCAAATGAATTGCTGCTGCAAATGTTGGAAATCATCATTCCCATTACATCATTTCAATAGATCAAGCATATACTGAAGTCAGAATGTTTACAGAGTGGAAGTAAGTATCTCGACATCATAGTGTCAAATATAATCATGAAATGCAGCTGCAAATGTTGAAAATCATCAATACCATACCATCGCTTCCATGGATCACACCTATACTAAATTCAAAATGTTTACAGAGTGGAAGTAAACATCTCGACATAATAGTGTCAAATATAATCATGAACTGCAGCTGCAAATGTTGAAAATCATCAATACCACACCATCGCTTCTATACATCACGCCTATACTAAATTAAAAATATTTACAGAGTGGAAGTAAACATCTCGACATCATAGTGTCAAATGAATTGCAGCTGCAAATGTTGGAAATCATCATTACCATAACATCATTTCAATAGATCAAGGCAATACTGAAGTCAGAATGTTTACAGAGTGAAAGTAAATATCTCGACAACATAGTGTAAAATCTAATCATAAATTGCAGCTTCAAATGTTGGAAATCATCAATACCATACCATCACTTCCATGGATTACACCTATACTAAAGTCAGAATGTTTACAGAGTGGAAGTAAACATCTTGATATCATAACGTCAAAAAATAATCATGGATTGCAGCTGCAAATGATGGAATTCCAAAATACTATACCTTCACGTCCACAGATCACGTCTATACTAAAGTCAGAATGTTTATATAGTGGAAGTAAATATCTCGACATCATAGTGTCAAATATAATCATGAACTGCAGCTGCAAATGTTGAAAATCAACAATACCACACCATCGCTTCTATGGATCACACCTATACTAAATTCAAAATGTTTACAGAGTGGAAGTAAACATCTCGACATCATAGTGCCAAATGAATTGCAGCTGCAAATGTTGGAAATCATCAATACCGCAACATCATTTCAATTGATCAAGCTTATACTGAAGTCAGAATGTTTACAGAGTGGAAGTAAATATCTCGACAACATAGTGTCAATTATCATAAATTGCAACTTCAAATGTTGGAAATCTTCAATACCATACCATCACTTCCATGGATCACACCTATTCTAAAGTCAGAATGTTTACAGAGTAGAAGTACTGTAAACATCTTGATATCATAATGTCAAATAATAATCATGGACTGCAGCTGCAAATGATGGAATTCCACAATACCATACCTTCACGTCCATAGCTCACGTCTATACTAAAGTCAGAATGTTTACAGAGTGGAAGTAAATATCTCGACATCATAGTGTTAAATATAATCATGAACTGCAGCTGCAAATGTTGAAAATAATCAATACCACACCATCACTTCCATGGATCACACCAATATTAAATTAATAATGTTTACAGAGTGGAAGTGAACATCTCGACATCATAGTGCAAAATGAATTGCAGCTGCAAATGTTAGAAATCATCAATACCACATCTCCTTACTAAACAAATGTTGCATATATAAGATTGTGCAGTCGTAAATAACAACCTTAAATCTATCTTTTTGACAGTTTATAATAAAACTAAGCTTCAGAGTGCTTGGAGGAACGAGTGGGTATCTGCTCTTTGCGCACAGTTGTACCAGCATTTACTTCTTCTTGAAGAGTTCCAGTATTTACAGAGTGGTGCATTCCTTTGAACCGACAAATGCCGACGCATATTATGAAATGCTTTGATGTTTAATTCTGCAAATATAGGAAAATAATAACTTTACTACTGTAGATGCGGTATGCAATGTTCACATAAACTTAAAGAATAAACTCGGTGTTCCGTTCTTTGAACAAACTATCTAAACCTAATTAGTAAGCATGAACTAAGTTTTCATAGATAAATTCAATTATAATTATGGACTTGGAAATTATATTTATGGGATTCACATGAATAAATCTTCACACCCCTACTTCCTACGTACCATTTACGTCACCTGGGAGATTCGCGCCCCCCAAGTTGAGAGTCACTGACTTATATGGGGTTCCAAGCTTTTTCGCAGAATAAGAACATTTTAAAGCAAGTTTTTAAAGTGAACAGTTAATCAGAGAAGGGTAAAAGTCGCTAGTCTCTGTATACATAATTTATTTAGTCATGTTCATGTATGGAAGGTTGGCGAGCTGGTTGTTTAGCGTTTCTATTGACATCAGAGACCTTTCAAACACGAAAGTGTAAGACGCACCCTAAAAACAAAGAAAGGGACCAGAGAATCTATCCTACATCTGTTTCAGGACAAGAGACAACTGTTGACTTTTGTTGATTAATATCCTCATTATCTCAGAGCCATTTACTGCAGAAGGAGACAGAGGGACAGAGAGGGAGATGTGTTTCTAAGAAATGAACGACTGAAGATCCTTGAGGCGCTTCGTTGTGTAGGGGGTAGGAGGTCTGGGTAGTTGACCAATACACTCACTTGAAATACGGATGTAATTTGCAACTGGGGCTCTTAAGAGATATTGGGAGAGTTAATGGGTTGGAATAACACGAAGCCCTTTTCAATTCCGGGCAGTGAAGCATGTCAGAATGAGACAAGTTTGAAAGAGAGGGTGATGTGACGTCGGCGGGAATGCCTTCAGCACAATCTGAAAGCCAAACTAATGTTGCCGGTCCGAAATATAACAAAGAGTGAGGAGAGAAAACACGTCCCAAGGTTTTCCGAGACCCAGAAACAGTGCGCCGTGAGGCACTTGCTGATTTAAATCGGGTTTCCTAGATTTATGGCCATTAATATTCTCACCAGACAACGTCTCTAGAAGGATTCGCGCCTAGTTTTCTCACTCGTTCCGAAAAAAAAAAACATAATCCTTAGTTTTAACATTTTCTCTGCATTTTATTTTTCCTATTATTCATTCGTTTCTCAATGAAGGAATTTTCTTAACATTGAAAATCTTCTAACTCACTTAAGATGTCCGCTGCTCAAGACATTGAATTAAAAAGAATTTTATCCAGCACCTCTGACCTTCTTCCGATTATTATTATTATTATTATTATTATTATTATTATTATTATTATTATTATTAGTCTAATATTATTGTCATTATTATTGATAGTAGATACAGTTTTTATTTTGAAATTGGATATGTTAAAAATTGCTCACCTTAAGGGAGGCGATGGGTGAAATTTCTATTATAGGGGAGAGTCGGGTAATATCGGACCTCGGGTAGTATCGGACAGTGCGTTTCTTTCATCTACCACCATATGGTAGTACCTGAATGACATGGTTACGTTTCTCTATGCGACGTCACAGAAACGTAACCATGTCAATCAGGTACTATCATCGTGTGGTAGATGAAAGAAACTCACTGTCCAATATTACCCGATGTCCGATACTACCCGACTCTCCCCTATACAGGGTGAACCGTAGGTAATGTCGTTAATTTCACGAAGTTATTCTTTGAGATATTTCAAACAAACAAAATTTCAGCACAATTTTGCTCGTTTTTCGTTCCTTTTGAAGTTAAAAATTGTTTTATATCAAACATTTCAAAACGTGTTTCGGGAAACTTACTCACTTAATTCCAAACATGCTCAGTCAATTTAAGAGAACAGTGTATTATGGTAGTAAATAACTGAAATAACTTTAATTTTGTCCTTTTAAATGTTGCAGAAATCTGATCCCAACAAATTTACATTTTAACTTTCGTCTACAGAACGAAAAATATACATTTTTTTTTCGGATGATATTTTTGCAGATCTGATGGACAAAACTAAACTCCTTTCAATTATTTATTATCATAACTCATTGCTTTTTTGAAGTGACTATATGTATTGGGAATTAAATCAAGGGCTTTTCCGAAACACGTCATGAATTAATTCATAAAAAAAAACAATTTTTAACTCGAAAAGAAAACAAAAACGAGTAAAATTCTATTAAACTTTTTTTGTTTGAAACATCTCAAAGAATAACCCCCTGTAATTAATGACATTACTTACGGTTCATCATGTATGTAAGTATGTATGTATGTATGTTACGGTTCTATCTGTATATACAGGATGTTTCTAAATTAGACCGACACTTTTGGAACGGATAGAAAACCTTCTTTCAAATATTTTTTGTTAAGAAAGCCATGGGCTCGGACGCTTCGTTTCAGTGCAAGAGGGGTTTAATGATACCATCCAGTTTGCTTATTCCATCAGCTCAGTATCATTCTTCCACCGCGTTTGTGTATTCTCTGAGCTCGGTATTATACATTAATCCAATTTCATTACTAACTGTGGTTTATGAAACCCCTGTTGTCTCTGAAGAAGATCTTGCAGCATACATTGTCTGGGCAATAGCAGAAATCAGGGAAATGCCTGGCGTCTTTGAAATGGTAAGACGAAGAATGGCACGTCGATGCAATGTTTGTCTGGAAGTCAATGGACGTGTTTTCCAGCACTTGTTGTGAGAGAGTAAAGCAATGGATCCATCCTTCTAATTTAACACTGAATTGACTGTTTTTCCTTTACATTCGCTTTACTTGGTTTGTGTTTTTCTGTACGTTTGTGTCAATAAATTGTGCCTGTAACATTAATGATTTCTTTATTCAATTTACACGTAGCTAATTAATTCAATCCCTTTCTGTACGATCGAATCATGCAATTACATAAACCACTCTTCCTCTGAAAGCAAATTCGCAGCCCAGGGTTCCTTAACAAAAACTGTTTGAAGGAAGGTTATCTATCCGATCTCAAAGTTAGTCGGTATAATTTAGGAACGCACTGTATATACAGTATAGACATGCTAGAGACTTATTTCTTTGTACACTTACTCGTGTTGATAAGTATATTGTGAATCGGTTTTCAATTCCTGCACCTGTTACAGAATTTCCTAATGTTGTCAATGTATCTTCTTGCCTAATTCCTTTTATTGTAATGAATGGTACTGACAGATCAATCAATAGTCTAACTATAGGCTACATTTCACTTTCCTTAGTGCTGCTTTCATTAAGTGCAATAGTTATGTTGGTACTTGGAATTTCCTCAAGGCATGTATTAATTTGTCTCTATTTATCTTACCGTAAAATGTTTTAATGTAAATAAATAGCTAATATTTGTTTGTTTCACGTAGGCTACTCGGTTATCTCTCTATTGCATGCATAGTATGAACACAGTCTAGTATATACAGTCACGAAGCTTGAGTTTTGAGGGTACTACTTATGTAAGTAAATCATTAGACATGTTTAGAATCAATTACTGCTGATTTACATCACAATAAAATTCGTTATTTTTATGAGCACTCTAAACATTGGAAATCTTTACGATCAGACCTTTACAAGATTTATTGTTAGCAGATTGCTAACTATTTTTACTGAAAGGCGGTTTCTAATTATTATAGTTTTTACTAGATTCATGCAACTGAATCCTAGTGATGGAATTGCATAAATCAATTAGAAGAAATTATTCACTTAACTTGTTAACTTACATGAATTGTACCAACTCTCTGAAATCTATTCTTGAACATCTATTGCTTAATATACAGAGTGATTTATACAGAACTGACACATTTATTTCTTTGTTTATTTCAAAACGAATGATGCTAGCCAGAATTTGTTTTATCTCAAATGTAGAATGTCTTTGGGAGATTACTAACCTCTATAGCAAATATTGAAAATTCGTTATTTATTGGGCTGGAAATTCACTTAATTACCAGTTTTCAATTTTAATTAAGCAGAAGTTTTGATTCCCTGTCACGAGATGCGCAGATGTTTATTCTTTATTCTGTGTATTTATTGTCATTAAAGTTATTATTCTTTTAGAGATATAGTTGTTTCCAATTTGTTTACTAGTCCCAGTATTGTGTTTCTTCGGCGGGGGGGGGGGATTACAAACACCAAATTCTCTGTGGTATGCCCTTTGAGTAGCTGTAATTGAATTCGTAATCCAGTATTGCTTCACAAGAAAGAGCCGTTAATTTAATGTGTACTTCATTTTCAGTGTCTAAAACAAAATGTCGAAAACAACTGCCAACAATAAGGAATAAAGAATAAACATCTGCGCATCTCGTGACAGGGAATCAAAATTCCTGCTTAATTTGACGTTAAAAACTGGCCATTAAGTGAATTTCCAGCCGAATAAATAAAGAATTTTCAACATTTGCTATAGAGGTTAGTAATCTCCCAAAGATTCTCTACTTTTGAGATATAACAAATTATGGCTAGCATCATTCGTTTTGAAATAAATAAAGAAAGAAATGTGTTAGTTCTATATAAATCACTCTGTATTTTTGAACAGTGTCCATGCCATTAGCATTTCATTTAAATTCAGATTCTCCAGAACTGATTAGTTCATACACATCTCTGATTTCGTTTTCTCCATTCCGTCTTCGTTTCTGAAGTCCAATGTTGTTGTCGCATTTTAGCAAATCTACATTGAAAGTTTGTTGTATTTTTATAAGTCGAGTAGCAAAATACGAGAAATGCGACTGTGGTTTAAACCCTGCATCTAAGTGCAAGCAAGCTTCATCATAAAACAGAATGAAATAGGGATCAATAACTTCGTCATACACGTCATTAATTATCCATTAACAGAATGTAATCCTACGTTGAGGATCACCTCGTTTAAGTTCTTGCACTATAGTAAACTTAGTCTATATAGTTTTAACGTAGGAAATACCCGTTTTCTGAAAAAGACGCCGAAGAGATTTTCTAAGGGAATTTTGTAGGCGATTGCCGATGTTATCGATAACTTCTTCAACGACCACTGTGCGTCGTCTTCGCTTCTTTTCTCGAACACTCCCGTTTCCCGAAATATGTTAACTAATTTATGAATCGCAGCACGATTTGAAACGTGATCGTCTGGGAAATATTCTTCTGACATCACGAGCCCATTCTGTACGCACTTCCGAATCGTAATGAAACAATCATTGTGAAATAGATAACACTGGCCTGTTACTAGTCATACCTTTTTCAGCACACTACTCTACACGTGCGGTTTTAACAGCCGTTTAGCCGTTTAGCTCAGGCTGATGCCGCGTTCCCGCACTCTGTCCCGCGGCCTTGGCCGACATCGCAGCTGGACTGGCTGACCGTACGCGGGCGGGAAACTCATAATCTGTTCACCCAATGTTGCGATTCCCATTGCAGTGTTTATGCAGCGTAGAAATTCAACGTAGACGAGAAATAATCGAATAATTTTTCCTCCAGTCCTTGTCACAGGAAATTAGGAGCAGTCGGAGTCTAAAATCTTTTAAGCACACTCTACTTAGAAATGTTTTTGTTGAACAGAACTAGACACTTGCGGAAGTTTCTAAATAGTCTTAAATGACCAAGTTGTTATTTTTTTTTCTCCTCTCTCTTCTTCTTTTTTTCCTTTCTTTTTTTATTATCTTGATATATTACTTAATCATTTGTATTTGTATGCTATTTAGTACGACTTTGCTAATCAACATTTTATGTCTTGTAACCCACATGTATTCTCCTATTAGTATATTAACTGTATAATATATCTCAAGTGAATTAATCGTCGAATTTATCTCGAGCATTTTAGGTCTTATAAATTGTGTGTGTGTGTGAGTGTGTATATTCTCCTTATGTTATGTAACTGATTTTGATTATGTGTAATTTTATACTTTATTTTATATATTATGTAACCGATCTTGAATATTTGTAATTTTATATTATGTAACTGATTTTGACTATTGTAATTTTCTACTATATTTTATGTAATTTCTAAGGTATTTTCTTTTGTGTTTTGTAATCTAATTTTGTATTTCATGTATATTATTGAAATCTGGTTGAGTGGAAGAGAAGGCCTCATGGCCTTAACTCTGCCAGGCAAACTGCTACTGCTACTGCTACTGCTACTGCTACTACTACTACTACTACTACTACTACTACTACTACTACTACTACTACTACTACTACTATCATCTACGTACTGTAAATCTACGAAAAACATCCCCACAACTTTATTTCCCTCCCTGAAATCCAGCTAAAAAATTTTATAGCCGTCGTCTTGATTTAAAAACGCGAAACTCCAATTCAGCATCGAGAATGGTAACCGTGACGGCTATTCCATGTTAACGCAGACTTATAGAAAAACTAGTAACAGTAATAATAGTTTTATTTTCCCTGGCAGAGTTAAGGCCATCAGGCCTTCTCTTCCACTCAACCAGGATCAAATCACATACAAAAAATACATACCGGTATACAAATATTAACTTAAAATAATAATAATAATAATAATAATAATAATAATAATAATAATAATAATAATAATAAACATAATTAAGAAAAAAAGAGAGATTGAATACATATACACATTCAGTATTAACTTTAAAATAACAATAATAAAAAATATATATCATAAAAAAGGAGACTGAATACATAATCACAAACAGGAAAATACATCTAGTATACAGTATTAACTCAAAAAAATAATACATATGAATATAATCGCACAACTAAAGGAACTATGGCTGGAAGAGTGTGCATTATAATTTTAAATTAATTTACCGGTATTTGTATATATTTACGAATCTACATTTTAAAAATAGAGAAACGTATGGATGAAAAGGTATGAACAACTGGGGTAGTTTCAAATGCTACTAAAAATCAAGTAGTAAATAGGAAAGTTGTAAATGCTTTTACTTCTAGTTTTTAAGTAAATATTGTTCTTGCATTCTAGGAATAAAACTTTTCAGTATCTATTACTGTTTATTAGGAAGTACTAGTATAATTTGTACTTACCGAGTTTAATCAGCAATTAAAAATTTATTACTAAAAGTATTTACTTGTTTAGGCCTATACTATTAAGGACTGTGGAATTTTCAAATATGCATAGACCATGTTTATGTTTTAATAGAATCTTATTGTAATACGTTATTAATGACAGCTTTTATGAGAGTAAGAAGGCAAAGTGTACAGAGAACTTGAGGGGAATACTATCTCGCTTTTTCTAGATTCACGAAGGATAATGTGGAGTGGCTTGCATTTTACTCCTTGGAAGAAAGCAATTAAACATGAAGAGGTGCCTAAATCAACAAACAGAATATGGAAATTTTTATTAGATTTTAAGTGATACTAACTATGAACTTGTTGTTTCTAAAGATGCTGATGTTCGCCGCACAAGAGTACGCATATTCAAGTTGAATATCATTCTCATTATTGATACTATTTTCTGAATTAGAACTCACAACGAGTAACTACATTTTTTTTTTAATTATAACTCGGAATAACTAAATTATTGTTCAAATTTCTTACATAAAAATTCAGGTTATATAAATCTCGTAAAAAATATAGATCGCCCCAAAAAAATTCATTGCCAACTTTAAGTAGTCATTGTTCATAATTGTAAAATAAAATCATGGTCCACTATATGCAATGTGAACAATTGAACAGGGATTATTTATTGGAGTTTGTCTAGTAGTAAAATATTATCCACACAAAATGAATAAAATAAAAGTCGTCCTACTCGTAAGTTATAATCTGCGCGTTTCGAACTGGCGGATCAAGGTCACGTACAAAAGTACAAACCACTCACGAGTCACTGGACTAAAAACTATGCACTGAAGCACTGGTAATCCCGGCTGTCCCAGCTGACTTTAGTTGAGGAGAATGGTCCAGAATTGGGGTAAGCACACATGGCAAATGCAGTACATTACTTGACCTTGAGTCGCCAGGTCGAAATGCACGGACAATAGCAGTAATTGTCCAGTTGTCACATCGATCGACCTTTTCTCATCCCCTAGCGATTTATTTATCCGAGTTTGGGGGTAACGTCATTCTGTGAAGGTTATTACAGACTACATTTACTTCACTTTTCTGTATAACTTCTTACAGTCTGTCGATGTCACATGCACATGCTTGTCTGTTAAGGGGACACTTCTGTGAGTTTTAAATCTTTTATAATATTCATCCAAAATTTATGACTTTTAAACTACATAAACATGCCTACAATATTATCATCTGTACAAAATTTAGTGTCATTAGGTCTAATAGTTTTGAAATTATATTTTTTAAATATATTTTATATTGACGTCACTAAAAAGGCTCCTTGCGTCACAGTTTTTATAATTTTTAGTTTATATTAGCTCAAACGCTTCAAAATAATCATGGCAACATAATTTAATTAGCTTTTTGACCTCGGTCTAAATAGAGAGTCATAATAAATTTTTAAGTGGATTTTCTTAATTTTTTACAATTATTTCACCATAGTGTCCCCTTAAAAAACCACAAAAAACTAAGACATATCTCTGATGAAGCGTGCTAATAAACGCTGAGTGCACTTGTGAAAGCAATGTTAAAACACGCTTTAATATGAACAAAATTATGAAAAAGATATCGCTTAAGGGGACACGCTACTGAGATTTCTAATCTCCACAATTTTGATTGTAAGTTTTTGAAATTTTAAAATCGAATAGATGTTGATGAGTTACATGTGCACAATTATTTTCAAAACTTTATGTTGAAAAATGTACTCGAAAAAAAAAATATAAAAAAGTGTTTATAATTTTAGTAAACAAATATCTGGGTCTCATATAAAGATAATTTGTTTCTTGAATAATTTCAAGGGAAAAATTGTTCCGGGGCCGGGTATCGATCCCGGGACCTCTGGTTGAACGTACCAGCGCTCTCCCAACTGAGCTACCCGGGAACTCCACCCGACACCGTATCAACTTTTCCCTTTATATCCACACAACTCGAGTGGGCTGACGAAACGCCAGAGACCCACATCGACTGCACACAAACTCTGTGTGAATTGGAATTGTGGTTTTCTGTTAACGTTCACAGTGACGCATATATTATGCAAATCTAGTCTTTCAGGTGAAGCTTCCTGTAAAGCAGATTTGAATAATTTCAAGGGAAATTGAAATTACGGTGTCGGGTGGAGTTCCCGGATAGCTCAGTTGGGAGAGTGCTGGTACGTTCAACCAGAGGTCCCGGGATCGATACCCGGCCCCGGAACAATTTTTCCCTTGAAATTATTCAAATCTGATTTACAGGAAGCTTCACCTGAAAGACTAGATTTGCATAATTTCTTTCTTAAACTTTTAAAATGATGCTAAGACTACCTACAATGAAATGGTGCATGGGTTTGTTCCTAGTCAATACAGTTCATCAGTAAAAAAAATTAACTTTTAACATTGACCAAAATTGACGAAAACTCAATAGCGTGTCTCCTTAAGTAACACTTTGTTACATTATTATTTGGATTCTAAAGCAGGGACATAAAATACAAAATACAGTAGAATAAAACGCAATTTTCTGTGTAATTTTAAAGCGCTTAAACCTTTTAGAAAGAAGAGAAAGCACTCGCGCAACTTAG
The DNA here is from genome assembly GCF_040183065.1 of Periplaneta americana. NCBI lineage: Eukaryota > Metazoa > Arthropoda > Insecta > Blattodea > Blattidae > Periplaneta > Periplaneta americana. The sequence continues at coordinate 167,698,489 of NC_091126.1, read as the reverse complement.
CTGGAGAAGCAAATAGTGATTTTTCTGTCATGCTGATGAACTGTTAAACACAAATCCCATCCCATTCAAAGCCCGTAACATTAAGACGTTTCACACTGCATTCTCCCGTTGCCACGCTATGGACCAGCTACAAGAACTCGTAATTGCTTCCTTGGCTTGCCTTTGCCTGCCGCTGGACGTGATAGGCGGCACAATTTGGCCAAAACCCAACTTCCACGGCCATACGCACAACAAGGACTTAGGGCGCCCGTAACATGGATAAATGTACAAAGAATTAGGGAAGACAGTAATAGATACCACAGCCTCCAAGATGTGCTTGAAAACTCGGCCTTCTCTCAGGACAAAAGTGTCTTAAAAGACCTCCAAAAATGATTGTCTTCACACACGAGTGTTCACGGAAACACAATTGAGTAATAATTATACGGACGATATTACAGCGGTCTGTTCTGGAAGTTTACCAATATTATATAAAAATAAAAGAACATTCATGCAACCGTTGTACAGGGACGTTCAACTGTAAAAAACCTGGGAGTTCATTTTTAATCTAACATTACCTGGGACACGCATATCAAACACACATGCAAGAAATTATTTTCCACTCTTCACTCGTTAAAAAGATTGTACCATTATCCAGCTAAATTAAAGCAGATGCTTGTACAGACTCTTAATATGCCTCATTTCGATTATTGTGACGCTTTATTCAGCGATCTCGGGGTGGATTTATCCCAGAAACTGCAACGTGTTCATAATGCGTGTGTTCGTTTCATTTGTAATGTCCGCTACTACGATCACATTTCGCCTTCTTTCGATAAATTATTGTGGCCCAGGTTAAATGAGAGGAGAAAGTTACATTCCCTTTCTCTCTTATACCGAATTTTGCACACCTCTACTCCCTCTTACTTATCTGTCCGATTCCACAGTCTTTCTCGGTATCATAACTTAAATACTCGGTCACAATATGACAACACGCTAGAAATACCACTGCACACATCATCTCTTTATTCTTCGTCTTTCACTGTTGCTACTTCTCGTCACTGGAATTCTCTGCCGCCTGAAGTCAAGTGCTGCCGAACTTTAATTTCCTTTAAATGTAAATTATAAAAGTATCTTATGATGAGTTGCCAGACCTAACCTGTTGGAAATGTGTTCCACTGTATTTATTATTACTTTTTTCTTATTTTTATTATCTAAATCGTTTTTATTTATCACTTAATGCCAATATGTATTCCACTGTGTTGTTTTTTTATTATTAATCTATTTTTGTGTACATTCTATTCCATTGTCGGTTTCTGATTTAATTATTTAAGTCCCACTTAATTGTAATCTAATATTAATATGTATACTAATGTGTTTATTTTTATTTTTACTGTGTACATTTTTCTTTTTTTATTGAATTATCGGCTTCTGCTTTTATGTCATTCGCATTTGATTCTAACAAATTAATATGTACTTCAATATGTTTAATTTTATTTTACGAGGTAAATTTTATGTAACTACCTCTTTTGATCTCATTATGTAATCAGTATGTAATTACTTAATTCTGATCAAGTTTTATGATCAACTGTGTAAGCAAGTTTTAATCCTGGTTGAGTGTGAGAGAAGGCCTTAAGGCCTTAACTCTGCCAGGTTAAATAAAGCCATTATTATTATTATTATTATTATTATTATTATTATTATTATTATTATCATCATCATTTTATTTTTACTTCAAATTTTATTGTACCTGAGTTTTTGAATGTACTTCACTCCCACCCCTTCCAACTGTCCTCCACACAGAACCAAGGCAGCAGTACTGATTAGTGTTAGTGATTATAGTACGTTTCAGAAATATGTTCGCGTTTTCCAGTGACGAAAACTTCCAATATTGAATCATATTTTCGCACAGGTACTGTCGTCCGTTTGCCTACGTCGCATCCCGATTTCCCCCACCTGCTTCTGCTCGCTCCACTGTAAAGACTAGTCGCTGGGCTTTCTTAGCTCTTTTCTGAAAACATTAATTTATGTTAGGAATTAATTGGACGTCTACGTAATATTATGCAACTGTTTAAAATAACTTAAATAAAAGTGCCTCGTTAAGTAATTAACTATCACGTGACCCCCCCCTTTCTACGATCCTGCGACATAACCACTTGGACGGACAGTAGATAGCATGTATGGGTAATTTTATCTGTGCGGGTCGGGCAGAAGTGAAGACTGAATTTACAGTACGTAAGGTACTCTTTTATAGAGTAGGTACAGAATTATTTCAACATGAGTTACCAAGTATGAAGGACGAAACTAGTAATTGGAATTAGGTAGAATAGTCTATAGTGCGATCATATGCACATTAGAATTGAAGCCTGCATCGAAATGAACGGCCACCATTTTCAAAAATGTGTTTAAATATCCATATTACAATTATTTTTCATTTTAACTTCATTCTCTATATCGTACGCTAATGTGCTGTAGACAGTATAATATACACTGCATAATGAATACGTTCGCATGGATAACTCAGTTCGTAAGTAAAAACACTTATTGTTAATACTGTACTCTATTTTGATTAAACAAAACCTAATGAAAATTATCACACTCAAAATCGCGATATTTCCTACTTTACGTAAATGGATGAACTACTTTTCTTCCTTCCTGTACCTAGTAAAGTGATTTGTTTGTATCATCGAACTCCAGTCGTGGAAGGAGATAGCAGACGGTGTTTTTGGGTCTCAATCATTAATCCAAAGGTATAGCCAGGTTAATATTAAAAATGTTAGTAAAAATAAAATGATGTCCCTGTATTAAAATCAGAACAATGTTACAGACGACGGGGAAAAAAAATTAAAACTACATAAACAACGATAAATTTCACACGAGCTGAATTTGTGGCTGTTAGCTGTCAATATCTGGAACGTATTGTTCATAAACAACTAGGGGAGAGTCGGGTAGTATCGGACATCGGGTAGTATCGGACACTGCGTTTCTTTCATCTACCACCATGTGGTAGTACCTGAATGACATGGTTACGTTTCTCTATGCGACATCACAGAAACGTAACCATGTCAATCAGGTACTATCATCGTGTGGTAGATGAAAGAAACTCACTGTCCGATATTACCCGATGTCCGATACTATCCGACTCTCCCCTAATGAACTACCTAACCGAACATGCCTTACATGACGAATACCAATCCGGATTCAGAAATGGACATAGTATGACTACAGCACTATTAAAAGTCAATGGAGATATACGTCAAGTCACGAACGAACATAAATTAATATTACTGACATTACTTGACTTCAGTAAGGCATTTGATACAGTAGACGCGGACGTTCTATTATGTAAATTAAATCCGCTGAATATTTCTGAAACCTCCGTTACTTCATTCATTCATTCATTCATTCATTCATTCATTCATTATCTTCCATAGATCTTACATGAGCAATGAAGCTTTAAGATGTGGAACAAGTCAAAATTTTACAATATTACAATTACATTTTTACAAATTTTTACAATATTTTACAATTTTTACAGTTTTACAATGTAGTAATTTTCTACAATGATGAGGTGAGGTCCGAGGATTCGCCAAAAGATTACCCGGCTTTTTGCCTTTTGGTTGGGGAAAACCTCGGAAAAACCCAACCAGGTAACCAAATCAAAGGGGGAAATGAAGTGATGCCGAGGACTCGCCCTAGACCATCCGGTTTCAGTCCCATGGCTGGGGAAAACCTCGGAAGAAACCATTCATGAGACCATCACGAACGACAACACTGGACAACAAATTTTGGCTTATTTCATATTTCGGAAATGAAAAGTACATTCTCTTGTTCTTTTTAGCTGCTAAATAAGAAAATGAACTTAAAATGCTGGATTGGTTTTAGTTTATGAATAACGAACAAAATATTCGGTACATTATTAAAGTACTTTTACAGGTTTAACTAACAAAACCATAACCTATTTCCAAATATGCAAACAGCGCCTCTTTGGCTGTCACATGTATTCCAGGTCTAGAACATCCCTTACAATGGTCCGGCAATAATTAGCAAATATAGAAATGCTCCACAAGTTCTGATATCGTCTCTCTATTGTAGAAATTACTTTGTGGAAACGCTCTCCATGTTCGTCGCTTACTGAACCACAATTGTCTGGGAAGAAGTTTAAATGGGAGTGTAACATATGCAGTTTGAGTGACAATTGCACCGCATTATTAAGTAGGATGATATTAAGCGTTCTGTCAATTTCTTTTACAGAGTTTTTGTCCTGTAAAATGTGTATTTATTTATTTCAAATATACAGAATAAAGAAATATAATTACAAAACAAACAAAGAGAAATACAAATAAAATAATACAAGCAATATAAAAAGAAGATACAGCAGTATTAACAAAATTTTAGACCGAATGAGCAGCGCTCGTGCTCGGTCGCAGTTCAGATATAATATTAAAATAAAAAATAATAATAATAATATAACTATATATGTAAAATAAAATAGGAACTAAAATATAATTACAGCGGCAATGGAATTATATAATATAATATTAACAATATAGAAGAATAACATCGCACGTGAAAAGTAGGACTAATATATATTTCAAAATTATAGAATACAAATATAATATAGGTTGATTAATTCATACACATAGGCTATAAATTTATGTAATCAAATTGAAGATATTAACACGTTTCTAATTTTCTTGTTATATGTTAGTGGGTTACATGTTAGAAGTTCTGGGTGTAATTTAGTTAAAGCATTGTACAACCGAGGGCCAAAATTAAATTCTTTATAATTTTCATTCCTCACGTTTTCCTGAAATTATGTCACCATGTTTCGGAAAGCATCCCATTGCTGTCTGTTCATTATCATTCAACATTGTTTCAAAATGATGTTCATTGAAAAGTTTACTGATATGGACAACAAAAATACTCTCTTTTATATTATTTTCAGTGATTCGTGAAAATTTAGACAGAAAATATTTTAATGCAGCTCCGTTTTGGTCCATACCTCTAACGAAGTTGTTCATTAAATCGAGTTTATTACAGACATGTATTGGAGAAGTAAAATCTTACTCGAATCTAACAGAGGAACATATTTAATGTTTCCTGTTCATGGTTCCAAATATTTATGCGGTAACCAGTCTTCCTAAAAGTAGTGGGATATCTTATCACAGCTATCCCACTCATATATAAAGCAACAATACTTACAAGAGAATCGTCCCGGGTCATGTTGCTTGAATTTAAATAAAATGCATATTTAAGGTGATTTTCGTTTCCTAAGAAACGTGGTGACAGTCGTTCGTTTCGCTTTTCCCTCGTTTGCGAATTATATCAACTTGAAATCGTTGCTACTTATACCGCTTATTGCGCGAACTCGGATCCTCATAGTTCCTCGATACCGTATCACAGATCTCGCATTAATGCTCTAGTCCAGGGGTCGTCAGTAGTCTACAGAGCACGCTGGGGCTAGCCTCTCTTACTCACTGGCTGTTAAGGAACCCGGGGTTCATTGCCGCCCTCACATAAGCTCGCCATTGATCCCTATCCTGGGCAAGATTAATCCAGTCTCTACCATCATATCCCACCTCCCTCAAATCCATTTTAATATTATCTTCCCATCTACGTCTCGGCCTCCCTAAATGTCTTTTTCCCTCCAGCCTCCCAACTAACACTGTATATGCATTTCTGGATTCGCCCATACGTGCTACATGCCCTGCCCATCTCAAGCGTCTGGATTTAATGTTCCTAATTATATCAGGTGAAGAATACAATGCGTGCAGCTCTGCGTTGTGTAACTTTCTCCATTCTCTTGTAACTCCATCCCTCTTAGCCCCAAATATTTTCCTAAGAACCTTATTCCCAAACACCCTTAATCTCTGTTCCTCTCTCAAAGTGAGAGTCCAAGCTTCACAACCATACAGAACAACCGGTAATATAACTGTTTTATAAATTCTAACTTTCAGGTTTTTTGACAGCAGACTAGATGACAAAAGCTTCTCAACTGAATAATAACAGGCATTTCCCATATTTATTCTGCGTTTAATTTCCTCCCGAGTGTCATTTATATTTGTTACTGTTGCTCCAAGATATTTGAATTTTTCCACCTGTTCGAAGGATAAATCTCCAATTTTTATATTTCCATTTCGTACAATATTCTGGTCACGAGACATAATCATATACTTAGTCTTTTCAGGATTTACTTCCAACCCTATGGCTTTACTTACTTCAAGTAGAATTTCCGTGTTTTCCCTAATCGTTTGTGGATTTTCTCCTAACATATTCATGTCATTCGCATAGACAAGAAGCTGATGTAACCCGTTCAATTCCAAACCCTCAGTGTTATCCTGAACTTTCCTAATGGCATATTCTAGAGCAAAGTTAAAAAGTAAAGGTGACAATGCATCTCCCTGCTTCAGCCTGCAGTGAATTGGAATAGCATCAGATAGAAACTGGCCTATACGGACTCTGCTGTACGTTTCACTGAGACACATTTTAATTAATCGAACTAGTTTCTTGGGAATACCAAATTCAATAAGAATATCACATAAAACTTCTCTCTTAACAGAGTCTCTCTTACCCGCGGAAAACGCAGTGCACTATAGTGCTCTCGTAGCTGCTAGCGGGTATGCTCTCTATCTCTCCCTGTTGCACGACAGTGCGCACGGGACAGCACCGCGTACCCGTTGCACATTTTAGCGAGTGCTGACGATCACTGCTCTAGTCTATTTTCCAGCTAGTTACATATATTCCTGCAGCTTTGCGTCTGTGGAACCAGTGAACATATTATCTCGTATTATAGCCGACATTACTGCATTCCCACAATTTTATTGTTCTTGAGTACCTATGTTAACAAATTTATTTTTTAGGTATGTGACAATTGGTCCCTTTGGTAACCCATTAAGAATATGTGAGATATTGTCCACATATTTTCAGAACTTCAACCACTGGCAAATGATTCTAAAAAGGTGGTAGTTCATAAAATAACTGAAAAGTTATGGTTAATCAAATTATTAGACACGGGTAAATCCTATGAGAATGACCGGGTTGCCTGGAGCTTGAGAAGTCCTACTGCACGAGTGTTTTGAATTGACTGTACGTACCTGATGCACCGCAGCTGTAAACAGACCTAATGTTACCTCCTCCTCCACGTGGCGAGCTAGATCGGAGCTAAACCTTCGTACACTACTCATCACCTATCAATCATGTGTAACAGTAGAAGGAAGAGCTACTTGCTAGAAGACAAAGTTAGATTTATGAAAGAATTTGAGACAAATCCCAACAAAACAAAACTGAAATTGCAAGAGTTTTATAATAAGAATGTATAATACAAAAATCATAATTAAGGTGTCTTAAATTCTGAGCTCATGATTGAAAATGTTATGTTTTATTAACGACGCTCGCAACTGCAGAGGTTATATCAGCGTCGCCGGATGTGCCGGAATTTTGTCCCGCAGGAGTTCTTTTACATGCCAGTAAATCTACTGACATGAGCCTGTCGCATTTAAGCACACTTAAATGCCATCGACCTGGCCCGGGATCGAACCCGCAACCTTGGGCATAGAAGGCCAGCGCTATACCAACTCGCCAACCAAGTCGACTCTCATGACTTAAAAAAAACATTTCATATTATACAATAAAATCCTAGTCACCTTGTATTGATTAAAACACACTTGGGCAAGTTAGAAGAATTTTAAGTACTTACAGCTGCCTATTTTCTGTTAAACTGATTTCTAGTCAATATAAAACATTACCTTATATTCTAACCTTACTTTATACGTTCTTCTGAGTTGTGCGTTACTTAACCCCTTCAGACCTGAATTGATATTAAAAACAATTGAAAAAACTGGTCACATAATCATTCTGGGGATCCAAAATTCCCAAATCAAGTTTTCACAGAAAATCAAAATTTGGGGACAATTTTGACCAATGAAGCCCCAAAGTTTTTAATTTTATTTTTAATTCAGGTATAGAAATGTTTCAAAAATAATATTCTCCATTTCTATCACATTGAATTTTTCAGAATATTTAAAAGTATCGAAGACATTTCAAAAAAGATAAAAAGAAACAATATACACTATAATGTACATCAGGCCTGAAGGGGTTAAATCATTACCCTTAAGCTACGTATAACCCAGGCTATACTTTATCTTGCTAAAGATGAACGGAGAAACAAGACGTAGGAAAAACTACCCACATTTAATGTAGCTGCAATCAATCTCTGGAGATGTCTCGAGAATCGAACCCCGTTCTATTTTGTGAAAAGCCATCAAGTCACTTATCTGCGGCAGCGTGCGTGACGTAATAAATCAAACTCAACTTCAGTGACAGTTCATTCTTCTTCAAGTACCATATTCAGTGACCTGGATGTTGGCTATCACTGTAGCGTATTTCTATCAGCACAGATATACTGGGAACGATGAAATGCTATAGTGGAGTCGGTATGAGAACGACTCTGACACTTCTGCGCATTGTTGCAATGAAGTACTAGCCTCCCCACATGCGACTGTTGGAAATTTTATCCTGTCTATTCTTGTAAGGTGGGTGCTCCTGTTATGGCCATGTTCCTGATATGGCCACCCCACTATTGTGAGTTAGTTAACCAAAAAATTCGCGAAATTGCAACAGCATCCAGTGAAAGAGCTTCCTGGTATGTCACTTGATCGTTTTTCATCCAGTCAGGTTGAGCAATATGGCGTCAGTTGCCTGTTTTGCGGTTTTCATGTGACCTCTTCTTATTTTTCTCTGGTAAGTCCCCTTTGTTTTATGCATGTTTTTCAAAGACTTGTTCGTGAAAACCACAGTACTCCATTTAGTTTTTAATGTTCTGTTGATTGGTGTTGTCGTTGATGGCGTATCTTTTACGAGTTGTTCATAATCAAACGATTTTCGTGAAAGCTTACCGGCTCCTGATATGGCCATATTAATTGCACCATGGCCATATCAAGTTCATTTCACTTTTATTTTTTCACCTGACAAATTTGCATGCCTTATAGCTGGGATTACGCAAAAATTTTGTATTCTAAGAAAAACAACTTAATTTTTTATGGAAAAACCTGTTTGGACTACACTTCTGAATTATAAAAAAGATTATTAGCCTACTTGTCATGTTTATTCATTTCACACCAAAATTATTTAATTTTAGCACAACTGCGCTATCAAACTGAAAACAATCACGATTTGTAGAACATGGAACAAGGGTGGCCATATCATATGCACATGTTCCTGATATGGCCACTAGGTAGACTTTTGGAATTTGGGACTTTTTGGACAATTAAAGCTATTTTTATGGGGAAAGGAAATTGTTTTAAGAAGGTCCATTAGACTGAGAACGAGTAAGAAAAAAGTGGTTTACATTTTTTTTCAAAATGGCGGCTAGAAAAATTCTCAAACATTAGCATGGCCATATCAGGGACACCTACCTTATTTAATACTTCAATATTTCTCTTGCTGCTAGTAATAATGATACACTGATAGTATTATTACATCTACTATTACTGATATTAATAATAATAATAATATTAATAATAATAATAATAATAATAATAATAAAAATGTGTGATCCATGATGGTATTCCATTTCTACGCCCTTGTGTACTAACATTCGTACTTTCTTCAATGTAAGTGTTTTGTTTTTGTCAGTTACGTAGACTTCTCCATGTCTGGTATTCCTTATATGCCTTATGTGGTTCATGAAACATACGCAAATATGCCTGCACATATATATCATGATGAAAACCGTCTACATTCATGTTTATTTAGCGTTTAAATCTTGTCTTACCTCTAGTCGCCAGTGCCACTGACAGTAAGGGTACATTAATATAATCGGCACACTTCTTTAACCCTGCGTTAATCATTTTATAAATATTCTCACCATTGCTCAGGTGGGGTTTCACAAGCCCCATTTTAAATAACTAATATATTTTTCCGCAAGTTTCAGAAATCAGATAAACGCAATTAAATATACTATTCTTAGTTCACTTAAACAATTTCTTAAGTGAACTCTTCTGGATGTGATTGAACAGTATACAGATGCACAGAGTACACACTAGCTCCATCTCTTAGATTTTCGTTGAAATATACGCACCGGGGTTTACCACACCCCACCTGAGTAATGCAGGGTTAAACCGCTTCAACCTCCTCCACTATCTTGGAAACTGAAATACGTTCCTTCTTCTTCCAAATACGTATGCAAATCGTACACGAGTTTGCAAGCCTAACATTTAAGAGTGGCATCTATACCAAGTTTATTCTCTGAATTACACGTGGCTATTTTCTTATATCTCCGAACTACACACCAATTACGCTATGGTATTTTTGGTACTTACACCTACACTAAAACCACTTCTCTATTATTCCACTATACACATCACTATTAACTCCAAGGTGCAGTTATGCTAATTAGGGTCGAATTCATAGTCGTCGCTTATTAAATGAGAAAACACTTAAGTAATGAGCATTTACTCAGCATTTATTTTAAGTGTATTGCAGAGACGCTACTCTTACATATGCACTGAGCATTTCCTTGACATCGAAAGAAGTATGGCAACATGGCTAAACATGAGTGCTTTCAATTGTTTTTCAGCACGTTCTAATTGTTAAATCGGCATTACTATCGTACACAAATACAGAAGTAAATATTATAGAGCTAAAAATTGTACAAAATGTCGAAAAAGCATTTTACACAAGAAGAAAGAAGTGAACTACGAGAACTAATTATGAAATATAGAGATATCGTCGAAGGTAAAAAAATCTGATAATTGTTCTCTCGAAATGAAGAAATTGACATTGGACAAAATTGCAGTTAAATTTAATGCAAACTCCGGAAATATTCCTGTAAGAAAATCATTTTAATTTATTTTCGAGTTATTTTTATAGTAAACAGAGTGGAAGTGATATAATTACGACTATTTCGTTTATATGACGACATTCCATTTTCGACCAATGAACTGTAATGAAATTTTGAATTCCAACTTATAACAGTCAGACTTTGCGATAATTTTTGCAGAGATTTATCGCTATCAATTTATCGCATGGTCGTTCTTTTGTTTCTTCGTTGTCGCCAACTGTTTCCCCGTGAATTGATGATCATGAATACATTAAGATGCAACTACACGGTTAAATTTTTCTTTCAACTTTAAAGCAATGAATGCAAGATTGATATTTAATATTAATTAATATATTTACGCAGTGAAGTCGACGTTCAAAACAGCGCACCATGTAGACACAAATCTTCATGCATATTAATTGAACGTACCTTTTAAACTTGATTCTTGCACGCATACGCGATTGGAATATTGAACTGTGTAGATGCAGCTTTAATTCCGTTACACACTACAGCGAGAATGCGTTTGTCAAGCTATAAAAAATGCTTTCGTGTAGCACTGATTGTAACGGTCGAAATAAGACATAACTGACATTGGTCCTGCTCCTACAGATAACATAACCTATAAGCAGCCTATAAAATTTGTATTTTGTGAATGAAATGAAACAATTAATAGAAAGTCAGTTGTTCAAATTTATGGAACATCATCGCATATCAAACCCAATGACCTTGCACAGTAATAATAGGGTCTTTTCATCAAACTGCCTTCCGTATGGCGTAATAAAATTCGTGTTTTAATTAGGCCTATCTATACAGAGATGACTTCACTGTGTAGCAACATGTCTCGCTGTGAATACATAAGCGTTGGTACATAGCTGTCCCCACTGTTACTGTTAAATTAAATTATGATTTCAGCAGATAATCAACATGTATTTATATTATTATAATAATAAGAGAAAAGTGCAGTACATGTAATTAACATTGTTAAACCTGTATTTCGCAATTGGCATTACTGAATAGTAACATCGATTATTACAGTAATCGATATTCATCTACGAGTATTTCAACTTCACAATGTCTGCATAGGTTAAGTATTCGTTTATATACGATTATTAACATTTTGTGGTCGAATTTTAGGGATATATTATTTTACATTTTTATTTTATTCACGAAATAGTCCTAATAAATGCCACTCGAGGTCTGAGATTTCCCAGATAAATCCAATCGCTTCGCTCGTGGATTTATCGGCAAATCTCAGACCTCTCGTGACATTACTACAGATAATTTTAACAGCTTATTCCTTGGGTAGAATAAAAACAAAAATACAAATAACACTTCCTTGGGGTCTGAATACTTTTCGAAAAGAAATACCACTTAAACCTATCTGAAATGATGCTGAAGTATAAAATCTCAAAGCGACCAGTATTTTCAGCAGTGGTGAAACCGGTAAGCCTCATGGTTGTATTGTGAATTTCAATGATAGACACAAGAATATCCACAAATGTAGAAAATGAACTCTAACACGAAAATAAAGTATTTACAGACTCATGTTTATATAACATATTTTCATCCTTTACATGTGAGAAATATTTCCCTAAAGTTTTGACATACCTTTTCGTTACACACTGTATAGGTGCTAAGGGTGAAACCTAACTACTTTCCCACTATTACTACATATGCTAGTGGATTATATTGATTTTCTAGTTATCAGGTTGAATTTTCTATTGCAAGCATTTTTTTCGAATTTCGGTACTGACAAATACAATTGGCAGCTACTTTCTAACTATTATGTTGACAGAAATGTTTGCTTTGAATAAAATCCAACGTTCATGAAGCGAAATTACTAGCGAGTGTTTTTTGAAATTTGAACGTAAATAACATGAATACAAACAAACAATTTAATAATAATTAACAAATAAACCGCATACATTTTAAAGTGGTATTCGATTTTCGAAGTACGTAGTAATTATTTCAGGTAAGTAAAAATATAGAATAGGTTAGATCAGATAAATCCGTAAACTGTTTAGTAAAACCAATTAATTTCATGTTGCCAGACAAAATACACTTTAATATTAGGTAAGTAGGTAAATATTTGTTATTATTATTATTATATTGTTATTATTTATTATTATTCAGATTCAAGAATAACTTAAAAAGTTGTGTATAAAGTGCAAATTAAAATTAAGGTCACACATAACATTTATTTTTTTTAAGGTGACATGTATTTATTTAGCCTGACGAGTTACTCCCTTGGTTTGAATTGTAAATTATTTAAAAATAGCGTGTAAGAGGGTCTTAGATTAGAAGTGTTTAGCTTAAATGTAGTTCTGTTTATAAGTATGCATAAGGGTGTAATTACTTGTCTTATTTGAACCGTTTTATCACTGAAGAGAGGTGAGTCGGTGAAGTTATGGTTTTACAGTGCAGTGAATAGTTCCGATCAGTGTAAATTTATGGTGTAAATGAAATTTGTTCTATAGTGTCAGTGAAATGTGTTGTTATAGAGTGTCAGTGAAATGCGTCATAGTGCCACTAAAGTGAGTGAGATGAGAGTAAAGTGAAAGACTATTGAAACTTATGTGGGGCCTATACATATGTACGTTGTATTGTAAAATTAGATTATTTTATGTTTCATTATTAATTGTAATTATTTTGTTAAATTGTATTGTGTATTGTATAATTGTATTGTGTATTGTAATTTTATTGTGTATTGTTTATATTGTGTATACCACTGCCACCGGGTGCTTACCCACTTGCAGTGTAATTTTTTTTTTTTAATTTTAGTAGGTTATTTTACGACGCTTTATCAACAGCTTAGGTTATTTAGCGTCTGAATGAGATGAAGGTGATAATGCCGGTGAAATGAGTCCGGGGTCCAACACCAGAAGTTACCCAACATTTGCTCATATTGGGTTGAGGGAAAACCCCAGAAAAACCTCAACCAAGTAACTTGTCCCGACCGGGAATCGAACCCGGGCCACCTGGTTTCGCGGCTAGACGTGCTAACCGTTACTCCACAGGCGTGGACGCAGTGTAAATAAATACATTCATTATTATTATTATTATTATTATTATTATTATTATTATTATTATTATTTCAGTGCACAGCATTGTGATTTTACCTGTTTGGTGATATCTGATAACAGTTGGAAAGTTTGAAAAGATGGCCATATTAATTAATTCATCTTACGTGAACTCCATTATATTGTTAGTTTTTCTGTTGCTGTCCTGAGTGAATTCCGGTAGGAGAAACGGAAATGTCCCGTGAAGACACATCACCAAATGCCGTCTTTGTCCACTACAAGCTCACTAACAAGGAGAGGACACGCTCTGTATATCGCCGAATGGAATAAGATTGTCTGAGATGAAAGTACAAGACACACTGTTTAAAGTCATACCTGATATGGGTGGCCAATGACCCATCGTTTTGAAAATATTGGCTATTGTTTGTGACATACTTCCGTTAGGTGCTCAATAGGGAAGCATTAGACTGTGTAAGAGCGTAGCCCATATGGTTGAATGCTGAGTTGTTATCCAGGCAATCTCAATTCGAATCTTAACTGGTCCTATATTTTTTTCTTTCAATAATGATTAATTTTTTGAGCACAGTTATCTATTTACATACCTATATCATATTTCTCAATGTATTGAATGCTTCATCATGTTTTAAACAAATTACTAATTAACTAACATTGTATTGTAAAGGATAAACAATGAAATACTGCTCACGTAGGAAGGTAAGATGTGTCACTGGCGTCTGTTCTATTTCTGTAGCAGCTATTCCATTTCATTTTGTACACGATTCATTATGATGTCAATAAAAACACACAAAACATACATATTTCCTGCACCATGCATAGCAAATGAAAGAAGGTTGTCCACAGTCACACACATTTTTCCGCACTTCTGCTGCGAAACAGATATCCTTCACATACACAAACACTTCTCGTTCGTTTATCAATTTTAATGCATACCACGCATATTTCAACATGGCTTTGAATATAGGAACTGACAACTGAAAGTAAATTAAAATAATAATAATAATAATAATAATAATAATAATAATAATAATAATAATAATACTTACTTACAAATGACTTTTAAGGAACCCGAAGGTTCATTGCAGCCCTCACATAAGCCCGCCAGCGGTCCCTATTCTGTGCAAGATTAATCCAGTTTCTATCATCATATCCCACCTCCCTCAAATCCATTATAATATTATCCTCCCATCTACGTCTCGGCCTCCCCAAAGGTCTTTTTCCCTCCG
This sequence comes from Periplaneta americana, assembly GCF_040183065.1. NCBI lineage: Eukaryota > Metazoa > Arthropoda > Insecta > Blattodea > Blattidae > Periplaneta > Periplaneta americana. The sequence goes on along the minus strand of NC_091126.1, from coordinate 167,683,430 downwards.
GTCTCCCAACTAACACTCAATATGCATTTCTGGATTCGCACATACGTGCTACATGCCCTGCCCATCTCAAAAGTCTGGATTTAATATTCCTGATTATGTCAGGTGAAGAATACAATGCGTGCAGTTCTGCGTTGTGTAACTTTCTCCATTCTCCTGTAACTTCATCCCGCTTAGCCCCAAATATTTTCCTAAGCACCTTATTCTCAAACACCCTTAACCTATGTTCCTCTCAGAGTGAGAGTCCAAGTTTCACAACCATAAAGAACAACCGGTAATATAACTGTTTTATAAATTCTAACTTTCAGATTTTTTGACAGCAGACTAGATGATAAAAGCTTCTCAACCGAATAATAACACGCATTTCCCATATTTATTCTGTGTTTAATTTCCTCCCGAGTGTCATTTATATTTGTTACTGTTGCTTCAAGATATTTGAATTTTTCCACCCCTTCGAAGGATAAATCGACAATTTTTATATTTCCATTTCGTACAACATTCTGGTCACGAGACATAATCATATACTTTGTCTTTTCGGGATTTACTTCCAAACCGATCGCTTTACTTGCTACAAGTAAAATTTCCGTGTTTTCCCTAATCGTTTGTGGATTTTCTCCTAACATATTCACGTCATCCGCATAGACAAGCAGCTGATGTAACCCGTTCAATTCCAAACCCTGCCTGTTATCCTGAACTTTCCTAATGGCCTATTCTAAAGCGAAGTTAAAAAGTAAAGGTGATAGTGCATCTCCCTGCTTTAGCCCGCATTGAATTGGAAAAGCATCAGATAGAAACTGACCTATACGGACTCTGCTGTATGTTTCACTGAGACACATTTTAATTAATCGAACTAGTTTCTTGGGAATACCAAATTCAATAAGAATATCATATAATACTTCCCTCTTAACCGAGTCATATGCCTTTTTGAAATCTATGAATAGCTGATGTACTGTACCCTTATACTCCCATTTTTTCTCCATTATTTGTTGAATACAAAATATCTGATCAATAGTCGATCTATTACGCCTAAAACCGCACTGATGATCCCCAATAATTTCATCTACGTACGGAGCTAATCTTCTCAAAAGAATATTGGACAAAATTTTGTACAACGTCAACAAAAGTGATATTCCTCGAAAGTTACCACAGTTAATAATAATAATAATAATAATAATAATAATAATAATAATAATAATAATAATAATAATAATAATAATATCAAGCTTTAAAAAATGAGAAGGCATTATGACTCGAACTCGAGTTGCCTGGATGACAACTCAGCATCCAACCACATGAGTTACGCTGTTATACAGTCTAATACTTCCCTATTAGGCACCTAACGAAAGTATGTCATAAATAATAGCCAATATTTCCAAAACGAGGGGTCATTGGCCACCCATACCAGTATGACTTTTAACAGTTTGTCTTGTACTTCCATGTCACAAAATCTGATTTGATTCGGTGATATACAGAGCGTGTCCTCTCCTTGTAAGATCCACCGGGATTTGAAGCCGAATCTCTAGCGTGGAAAGCTGACGCTCTAGCCGTGTTACAGTAACGGAACGCCTGGCATTTCATAGCCTGATATTCATGCTTAATAAACTTGGCAGTCATATCTGAACCTCGTTTTATCGACTTGCTCCAGTTCACAGTGTACTGTACATGAGCTCTGTTTACTTTTGATCTGTGCTCCGGACCGAAACGTCTCCCTTAAAGAGCGAGAGATGTGTTGACGTCAGCAGTGTACTTCCCCGCGTTTATTCTTCTCGAAAAACTTTTCAACTGCAGATGGAAATGTAATTATAGGTACGGCTCCTTCCCTTCTAATGAACACTGATATGTTTAGTTTGCGAAGCGTAAGCCAAAATCAGCCGATAATTCTATTATCAACCTTTTTGACTTGCACTCCAGCATACGCGATGAATAGATCCTTGCTTAACGGCCTACTTTTTACAACTCGACGAGAAAAGTCTGATTTTTAGTTTCTATTCTAATTCTTTGTTCACCAACTGTCAATATGGTTTTAGGACTTCACATAGTACTGTGGAGGCTGTGATGTCCTTTGTTAAACGTTGTTTTGTGGGTATTGAAAATGGTTATCATGTTAGTATTAGTTTTTATGATTTCTCAAAGGCTTTCGACACAGTTTCTCATGAAACTCTTTTACTTAGGCTTAAATATTATGGTTTTAATGGTCTTAGTGTAAAATTTTTAGCGTCTTATTTGAATGATAGGCATCAATCTGTTTTGGCAAATGGTAAAAGGTCACAGTATCAGGTATTAAAGCATGGTGTACCTCAAGGCTCAATTTTGGGACCTTTATTGTTTATTATTTATGTTAATGATCTTCCCGACTATATTCGGGATGGATGTTCTCAGTCTTTCATGTTTGCTGATGATTTAGCCATTAATACTATTCATAAAAATAGTGACATATTGTCTATGGAACTTGCTGATGTATCAAGTAGGGTTGTTGATTGGTGTAGTGCGAATAACCTTATGATTAATTCTAACAAAACTGTTAAATTAAACTTTGGTATTAATCGTCTTACTACTGTTAGTAATACTGCTGTTAGGTTTCTGGGCATCTTTCTTGAGCCTAGAATGGGATGGAAAACTCATGTTGACTATGTTCCTAAGAAATTAAGTAAAGGCCTATATATGTTAAGGTTGTTAAGGAATAATTTACCTAACAAGGTATTGTTTACAATATTTCATAGCCATATACAAAGTCATTTATATTATGGTATTATTCTTTGGGGTCACCATACTTCTGCTCAAGCTCTTTTCATATTACAAAAGAAAGCTTTAAGATTAATTTATGGAGTACCAACTACGATTCATTGTAAACCCCTTTTTATAAGGTCACAAATCTTGACATTGCCGTCTATGTATGTATTGGCCTGTCTTCTTTACATTCGGAATAACATTAATAATTACATAGCATGTACTTCTGTTCATAAATATTCTACAAGAAATAATACAAATTTATATATTGACAAATGTAAATACAGTATTACTCAAAATAGTTTTCTATTCTTTGCTTTTAAATTATTTAACAGTCTACCTGTTGATATAAGGAATCTTCCATTCCCAGTGTTTAGGACACGAATTAGGACTATATTATTGGCAAATCCATTGTATGATGTCGATGAGTTTTTTTAATATTCATGTATCTTAATTTGTATCCATTGTATGATATCATGTATTTTAAATTGTATATGATGATACCATACAGGTTCCACATGTTCTTGCAAAATTATCTATCTATCTATCTATCCATCCATCCATCCATCCATCCATCCATCCATCCATCCATCCATCCATCCATCCATCCATCCATCCATCCATCCATCCATCCATCCATCCATCCATCCATCCATCTATCCATCTATCTATCTATCTATCTATCTATCTATCTATCTATCTATCTATCTATCTATCTATCTATCTACCTATCTATCTCTATATCTATATCTGTCTATTTATTTGTACTTTCAGCTCCTGCTGAAGTTAACCAGAAGATCACAGACTATTTTCGAACTAATCATAGGGAACAAAGTGTGAATCTTGTGACGACAGTAGGAATGTGATAGCACCTGTACCTTCCAAAACAATTAAGTCGATACTGCATTGGAAGTGTCGTATGCGGGTTGGTATTGTGCAGGGAAGTCAAATACAAACAATTAGCTGCCAACACGAAGTAATGAGTAATGACCACCGGCGCGGTGTAGCAGTTTGCGAGCAGATGTGGTGAGGACGTCAGTTCGAATCCGGCTTCCGTGATTACTGATTACACTGTATGCATTTTGACTTTCATTTCTGATTATTTCGAAATAAAAGTGTTCTAGAAGCGGTTTTTCATCCTGAAAGCGAAAATGAACTCAATTTTCCTATACCATGTCAAATTTTACATAGACTATTTCGTTTATATGACGTCATTCCATTTTCGACCAATGAAGTGTAACGAAATTTTTAATTCCAACCAATCACAGTCACACTTTGCGATAATTTTTGCAGCTAGATTTATCGCTATCAATTTATCGCATGGTCGTTCTTTTGTTTAGTCGTTGTCGCCAACTGTTTCCCCGTAAATTGATGATCATTAATATATTAAGATGCAACTACACGCTTAAACTTTTCTTTCAACTTTAAAGCAATTAATGCAAGATTGATATTTAATATTAACTAATATATTTACGCAGTGATGACGACGTTCAAAACGGCGCACCATGTAGACACAAAATCTTCATGCATCTTAATTGAACGTACCTTTCAAACTTCATTCTTTCAATATTCTTCCCAGATTGCACGCATACGCGATTGGAATATTGAACTGTGTAGATGCAACTTTAGTTCCGTTACACACTAGAGCGAGAATGCGTTTGTCGAGCTATAAAAAATGCTATCGTGTAGCACTGATTGTGAGTAAAGGTCGAAATAAAAGCACAGCTGATATTGGTCCTGCTCCCACAAGTAACTTAACCTACAATTGTAGTCTATAAAATTTGTATTTTGTGAATGAAATTAAACAAGAAAGTTAGATGTTCAAATTTACGTAACATCATCGCATATCAAACCCAAAGGACTTGCATAGTAATAATAAGGTCTTTTATCAAACTGCTTTCCGTATGGCGTAATAAAATGCGTGTTTTAATTAGGCCTACCTATACAGAGATGGCTTCACTGTGTAGCAACATGTCTCGCTGTGAATACTCATGGTTGTCCCCTCTGTTACTGTTAAATTAAATTATGATTTCAGCAAATAATGAAAATGTATTGATGTTATAATAATAAGAGAAAAGTGCAGTACATATAATTAAAATTGTTAAACCTGTATTTCGCTTTTCGCAATTAGCTTTACTGAATAATAACATCGAATTTCTTTATTGCAGTAATCGATATTCATCTATGAGTATTTCAACTTCACAATGTCTGAATAGGTTAAGTATTCGTTAATATACAATTATTAACATTTTGTGATCGAATTAGGGATATATTATTTACATTTTTATTTTATACACGAAATAGTCCTAATAAATGTCATTCGAGGTCTGAGATTTCCCAGATAAATCGCAAACCTCTCGTGAAATTAATACAGATAACAAAATTACGGTTAGAATAGTGAACACATTTAATAAAACATAGATTTATTTTCGGTTCTACAAGTGTTCAAAAGAGGTCTAATATTTTGAGAGAAGGTTAGTATTTATAATAGAAAGAACAAGTCTAATAAACATGGGTCTTAAAATTAATATCCCTGAAGAAACAAAGAGTGTGAAACTAGTATTGTAATAACTGTCTTACAATGTCAGTTACGAAAAGGTTCTAATATTATTGGACAAGGTAGTATTCATAAAAACAAGAAAAGAATTACTTATCACTTCTATGAATAGATGGCTGATTGCAAAATTAATCCATTCTCTATCATCGTATCTCACCTCCCTCAAATCCACTTTAATATTATCTTCCCATCTACGTCTCGGCCTCCCTAAAGGTCTTTTTCCCTCCGGTCTCCCAACTAAACTCTATATGCATTTCTGGATTCACCCATAAGTGCTACATGCCCTGCCCATCTCAAACGTCTGGATTTAATGTTCCTAATTATGTCAGGTGAAGAATACAATGCGTGCAGTTCTGTGTTGTGTAACTTTCTCCATTCTCCTGTAACTTCATCCCTCTTAGCCCCAAACAGTTTCCTAAGAAACTTATTCTCAAACACCCTTAACCTATGTTCCTCTCTTAAAGTGACAGTCCAAGTTTCACAACCATAAAGAACAACCGGTAATATAACTGTTTTATAAATTCTAACTTTCAGATTTTTTGACAGCAGACTAGATGATAAAAGCTCTCAACCGAATAATAACACGCATTTCCCATATTTATTCTGTGTTTAATTTTGTTTCGAGTATCAATTATATTTGTTACTCTTGCTCCAAGATATTTGAACTTCACGTCTTCGAAAGATAAATTTCCAATTTTTATATTTCCAATTCGTACAATATTCTCGTCACAAGACATAATCATATACTTTGTCTTTTCAGTATTTACTTCCGAACCTATGTCTTTACTTGCTTCCAGTAAAATTCCCGTCTTTTCCCTAATCGTTTGTGGATTTTCTCCTAACATATTCACGTCATCCGCATAGACAAGCAGCTGATGTAACCCGTTCAATTCCAAACCCTCTCTGTTATCCTGGACTTTCCTAATTGGCATACTCTAGAGCAGTGATGTCAAAGCAATCGCATTTTTCTGACCTTGACGTCGTGCGCCGGCATCAAGCGCTGCTTATGGAAGGAGGAATAAGCAGCCTGTTGGATTAAGAAAACAGTGGTGCACAAACTTCAAACGGAACGTGAAATTTTATGTCGTTATTTTTATATGGCTTCTTTCTATTTGATATTGTCTATATTGTCTGTAAAACAAAAGTATTTACACCAATTTCTGAATATTGAAATTGTGTTTTAAACGTTAATAACATAATAGAGAGTTAAGGAGGAATATTCACATAAATTCCACAGTACCTAAAACTATACTATACTAAATGAATGAAACACATCATTCATAAAGCAAGTAATATAAAAAAACAAACAAAAACAGATTGATTATGACATGGTAAGTTGGAATTGATATTGATGGTATCATTAGCCTTATAAAAGTAATCAATGAAGTAATCAAAACAATATTATAGTACAAAGAAATGATACCTAGGTACCGCATATGTTTTAAGTGTAACTAATATTACATAACAAAACTCTTATCGCATTATGCTTTTAAGGTGATATTGGTGCGCAACTTCCTATTATTAGAATATTAAATTATTTTCTCGATATCTGCTGAAGCTATAGGGCTCACATTTTTACAACATATGGGCACATATCTTTTGCTTTTGATGTAACAGTAGTTGCTTTGTTAATTAATTTCCTTACAAACATTAATTTTCCATGCGAATATTTTCAAAATTTGTAATACACTATCTTCAGTAATAAGTATTTACGGTATATTACATTTACGAAAACATTGTTTCAGTACCTGTAAGGCTACTAAATAAATAGGCCTATATCTGAAAATTTTTTCTACAAAAAGTTGAGAAAATATTCCTTTTGAATAAAAAAACAAACTTGTGAAAAATGAGCATTAAAATTAAGACCAAAATTCTCATAATGCACTTAGACTTCTCAGACAAATCTAAAAATTAACATGGATACAATTTTAATAAGTTCTCTTCCCTTTATCTATTGAACCAGTGCTGGCCGTCCCTGTATGTAGCTCGACCAAGCGGCATATACTACCTCTTTCGTCTGTCTCTTTCCTTTCCGCTGTAAAGCGCTCAGGCTCTCCTGAGCTCTAAAGCACGCGCTTGCTCCTATGGGCATCAATTGACATGATTGCTCTAGAGCAAAGTTAAAAAGTAAAGGTGATAGTGCATTTCATGGCTTTAGCCCACAGTGAATTGGAAACCATCTGACAGAAACTGAAATAATAATAATAATAATAATAATAATAATAATAATAATAATAATAATAATAATAATAATAATGAAGAATTCGAATTTGAAATCAGTTCTTTCTTTTAGGCTTAAATTACATCATCCGTTAAGCAAATACTCGTTTGTGTTCAATGATCTGGGATTAGCTGTAGGCCTATACAACATGGGTGGAGTTGCATACTCTACCGTCTGTGAACCCTGTGGAAAATATTGAGACAGCAATATTGCGCATGCAGAATATGCAGTCCAGAGATAAATGAAAACAT